>NW_004444037.1:9770344-9771498 GCF_000243295.1 Trichechus manatus latirostris | reverse complement strand
TAGAGCAATAAGGCAAGAAAAAGAAATAAAGGACATCCAAATTGGTAATGAAGAAGTTAAACTGCCCTGTTTGCAGATGATACGTTACTATGCATAGAAGACCCTAAAGACTCCATGGGAGATCTACTGGAACTAATAGATTCAGCAGAGTAGCAGGATATAAGATAAACATACAAAAATAAGTTGGATTCCTATACACCAATAAAGAGAACGATGAAAAGGAAGTCAGGAAAACAGTATGATTTATAATAGCTCCTGAAAAAGTAAAATACTTAGGAATGAATCTAATCACGGATATAAAAGACCTATACAAAGAAAGCTACAAAACACTACTGCAAGAAACCCAAAGGGATCTAAATAAATGGAAAAACATACCATGCTCATAGATAGGTAGACTCAACATTGTGAAAATGACAATTCTACCCAAAGCAATTTACAAATACAGTTCAATCCTGATCCAAATACCAACAACATTCTTCAAAGAGATGGAAAAACTAATCATTAACCTTATATGGAAAGGGAACACACCCCAAATAAGTAAAGCAGTATTGAAGAAGAAGAATAAAGTAGGAGGACTCATACTACCTGACCTCAGAACTTACTATACAGCTATGGTAGTCATAATGGCCTGGTACTGGTACAATGACAGAAACATTGACCAATGGAACATAATTGAGAACCCAGATGTAAGTCCATCCACCTATAGTCACTTGATCTTTGACAAGTGCCCAAAGTCCATCAAATGGGAAAAAAACAGTCTTTTTAACAAACGGTGCTGGCAAAACTGGATATCCATCTGCAAAAAAATGAAACAGGACCCATACCTCACACCGTATACAAAAATTAACTGAAAATGGATCAAAGACCTAAATATAAAGCCAAAAAGTATTAAGTTCATAGAAAAAAAATTGGACGAACGCTACAGGCCCTAATACACAGCATTAACAGGATATGAACCGTAACCATCAACACACAAACCCCAGAAGGTAAGCTAGATAACTGGGATCTTCTAAAAATCAAACACCTATGCTCTTCAAAAGCCTTCACCAAAAGAGTAAAAAGAGAACCTACAGACTGGGAAAAAATTTTTAGACAGAACAAGTCAGACAAAGGTCTAATCTCCATAATCTACAAGAAAATCCAACACCTCTACA
>NW_004444037.1:9737852-9769043 GCF_000243295.1 Trichechus manatus latirostris | reverse complement strand
GAGAGTATGGCCTCCAGACACCCTTTTAGCTCAGCGGTGAAGTTATTTCCAAGGTTCACCGTTCAGCCGGGGATTGGACAGCCCCATAAAACAAAACGTGATTAATGAGGCACAGCAGTCCAGGGCCAAGTACTAGAAGGCAGAAGGGGACAGGAAATCTGGTGATAGGGAACCCAAGGTTGAGTAAGGACAGTGTTAACATGTAGTGGGATTGTTAACCATTGTCATAGGGCATCATGTGTACTGTTTAATAAGAAACTATTTTGTTCTGTAAACCTTCATCTAAAGTGAGAATAGTGGCACAACTGGAAGAACGTAATCGATGTCATGGAATTGTGCATGTAGAAATTTTGAAATGGTGTATCTTCGGCTATGTATATTTTCACCAAAAAAGAAAAAGTCAAGAAGGGAGAGTGTTGACATGTCATTGGGTTGTTACCATGTCATGAAACAATATGTATACTGACAAAGAAAAAGTTATGGATTTAAATGCTGTTGTAACAAATAGTATTGAGAGATTCCTTGTACCCTTTACCTGGTTTCCCCCACTGGTAACATTTTACAAAACTATAGTATCATCCAAGGAGCCCTGGTGGTGCAGTCATTACGCGCTTGGCTGCTAACCAAAGAAGGGTCAGTGGTTGGAACCCATCAGCTTCTCCACAGGAGAAAGGTGGCAGTCTGCTTCCATAAAGATTTACAGCCTTGGAAACCCTGTGGGGCAGTTCTTCTCTGCCCTGTAGGGTTGCTATGAGTTGGAAGCGACTCGACAGCAATGGGTATAGTATGATGTCGTAGCCAGGATATTGACATTGATATAGTCAAGACACAGAACATTTCCATCACACACAGGATGCCTCATGTTGACTTTTTATACCCGTACCCACTTCCTACTCCCTCCTTAACACCTGGCAACCACTATTCTGTTCTTCTCTTCTATAATTTTGTCATTTTAAGGATGTTATAAATGTGAAATCAAACAGTGTGTAACCTCTTTTGTTGGCTTTTTTAACTCAGCATAATTCTATGGAGATTCATCCAAGTTGCTGGATGTATCAGTAGTTTATTCCTTTTTTATTGCTGAGTAATATTCTTTGGTATGAATGTAATAAATTGTTTAACCCATTCAAGGACATCTGGGATTTTCTAGTTTTTGGCTATTATAAGAAAGCTGCTGTAAACATTCATGTACAGGTTTTTTTGGTAAACAAAGTTTTCATTTCTCTGGGATAAATGCCCAAGGGTGCAGTTGCTATGGTAGTTCCATGTTTAGTTTTTAAAAAAATTGCCAAACTTTTTCCAGAGTGACCGTACCATTTTACATTCCCACCAACAATGCGTGAACAATTTCTCCGTATCCTCACCCGCATTTGGAGTTGTCACTATTGTTTTATTTTAGTCATTCCGATAGGTATGTAGTAATATTTCATTGTGGTTTTAATTTGCATTTTTCCAGTGGCTAATGATGTTGAACACATTTGCAAGTGCTTGTTTACCATTTATATATCCTTTTTGGTGAACTCTTTCTTCGTATCTTTTGTCCATATCTTAGTTGGATTGTTTGTTTTTTTACTTTGAGTATGAGAGTTCTTTAGATAGTCTAGGTAATGGTTTGTTGGATATGTGGTTTGCAAATATTTTTTCCCAGCCTGTAGCTTATCTTTTCATCCTTTTAACAGAGTCTTTCACAAAGCAAAAGTTTTTAATCTTTTTGAAGTCCAATTTATCCACATTTCTTTTTTCTTCATGCTTTGCTGAACTCTAGATCCTAAAGATTTCTCCTATCTTTTCTTTCTAAAAGTTTTATATTTTTGTTATGTTTATAATCCGTTTTGAGTTGATTTTTTTTATGATGTGTAAGACTTAGGACAAAGTTCACTTTTTGCCTCTGGATGTTCCAAGTACTCCAACACTGTTTGTTGAAAAGGTTGTCTTTTCTCCAATGAATTGCTTTCGTACCTTTGTCAAAAATCATTTGAACTTATTTGTGATTCCGTTTATAAGTTCTGTGTTCTATTCCAGTTATCTCTGTCCTTCCAGCAGTGCCACACAGTCTTGATTTCTACTACTACATAATAAGTCTTGGAGTCAAGTAGATTAATTCCTCCCACTTTATTCTTTTTTAAAATTGTCTTAGCTTTTAAGCTTTGCCTTTCCATATAAATTTTAGAATAAGCTTGTCTATTATCTACAAAAAAATCTTCCTAGGATTTTGATAGGAATTGTGTTAAAACTCTATCAATTTGATAAAAATTTACATTTTTATTATGTTGTGTTTTCCAATCCATCAACACAGTATGTGTTTCCATTTATTTAGATCTTTGATTTCTTTCATCAGCATTTTGTAGTTTTCAGCATATAAATCATGTACGTGTTTTATTAGATTTAAGCCTGAGTGTTTCTTTCTTTTTTATTTTTAGCAGTACAAATGATACAATTTAAATTTTAGTTTCTACATGTTCTTTGCTGGTATATAGAAATAAAATTGATGTTTGTATGTTTATCTTCTATCATGTGACTTTATCGAACTCACTTATTTCTAGGAAGTTTTTTATGTAGGTTACTTGGGATTTCTACATAGACAATCATGAGGACAGTTTCTTTCTAATCTATATGGTTTTTTTTCCTTTTATTGTTTATTATACTGACTAGAACTTCTGTCATTATGTTGAATAAGAGTGGTGAGAGTTTTGTTGCTAATATTATGGGGAGCACATTCAGTCTTTCACTATTAATGTTAGCTGTAGCTATTTTGTAGACGCTTTTTATTAAATTGTGGAAGTTTCCCCTCTTCTTTTTCAGAGAATTTTTATTGTGAATAGGTGTTAAATTTTGTCAAATGCTTTTTCTGCACTGATTGATATCATCATGTGATTTTTCTTCTCTAGCCTGTTAATGTGGTGAATTATATCAGTTGATTTTCCAATACTGAACCAGACTTGCATCCTGGAAATATTGAACCAGCATTGCATCCTGGAATAAATCCCACTTGGTCATGGTGTATAATTCTTTTTACATATTGTTAAATTCTGTTGGCTAATATTTTGTTAAGAATTTTTGCATATATATTCATGAGGGATATTGGTCTCTGGTTTTCTTTTTTGGTACTTTTTCTGGTTTTGGTATCAGGGTAACACTATCTTCATAAAATGAATTAGGACCTGTTCCCTTCTCTTCCATTTTCTGGTACAGATTATTATAGAGTGGTATTAATTCCCCTCTTTAAATGTGTGGTAGAATTTTCCAGTGAAACCATCTGGGCCTGCAGATTTTATTTTTGGAAGTTTTTGAATTACGAATTCTGTTTTCTTAGTAGTTATGTGGCTATTCAGCTTATCTATTTCATATTAGAAGAATCGTGGCAGTTTGTGCTATTTGAAGAATTCATCCATTTTATCTAAGCTGTCAAATCGATGCACGTAGAATTGTTCATAATGTATCTTTTTTTCTGATCCTTTTGATGTCTGCAGAGTCTGCGGTGATAACCTGTTTAATTCCCGATACTGGTAAATTTGTTTTCTCTCTCTTTTTCTTTATCAGGCTTATCAATTTTATTTTTAGAGAACCAGGTCTTTATTCCATTGTTCCAGCTCTGTTTTTCTGTTTTCAATTTCATCAATTGCTGCTCTTTATTGTTTCCTTCCTTCTCCTGGCTTTCAATTTGTTTTACTCTTTCTAGGTTCTTGAAGTGGGAGCTTAGATTATTGACTTAAGACTTTTCTTCTTCCTAATTATGCATTTTGTTGTTGTTGTTAGGTGCCGTGAAGTTAGTTCCGATTCATAGTGACCCTGTGTACAACAGAACGAAACACTGCGCGGTCCTGCGCCATGCTCACAGTCATTGTTATGCTTGAGCCCATTGTTGCAGCCACTGTGTCAATCCATCTCATTGACTGTCTTCCTCTTTTTCGCTGACCCTCTGACTTTTCCAAGCGTGATGTCCTGCAGGGACTGATCCCTCCTGATAACATGTCCAAAGTATGTGAGACGAAGTCTCGCCATCCTCTCTTCTAAGGAGCATTCTGGTTGTACTTCTTCCAAGACAGATTTGTTTGTTCTTCTGGCTGTCCATTCAGTATTCTTCACCAGTGCCATAATTCAGTGTTCCTTATTCATTGTCCAGCTTTCACATGTATGTAAGGCGATTGAAAACACCATGCCTTGGGTCAGGCACACCTTAGTCCTTGAAGTGATATCTTTGCTTTTTAACACATTAAAGAGGTCTTTTGCAGCATATTTGCCCAATACAGTGTGTCTTTTGATCTCTTGACTGCTGCTTCCATGGGAATTGATTGTGGATCCAAGTAAAATGAAATCTTCGACAACTTCAGTCTTTTCTCCATTTATCATGATGTTGCTTATTTGTCCAGTTGTGAGGATTTTTGTTTTCTTTATGTTGAATTGTAATCCCTACTGAAGGCTGTGGTGGTTTATCTTCATTGGTAAGTGTTTCAGGTCCTCTTCATTTTCAGCAAGCAAGATTGTGGCATCTGCATGTAGCAGGTTGTTAATGAGTCTTCCTCCAATCCTGACGCCGCATTTTCTTCATATAGTCCAGCTTCTCAGATTATTTGCTCAGCATACAGATTGAATAAGTATGGTGAAACAATACAGCCCTGACACACATCTTTCTTGACTTTAAACCATGCAGTATCCTCTTGTTCTGTTCAAACGACTGCCTCTTGGTCTAAACACAATTAAAATTAGGTGTTCTGGAATTCTCATTCTTTGCAAGATTATCCTTAATTTGTTATGATCCACACAGTCGAACACCTTTGAATAGTCAGTAAAACACAGGTGAACATCTTTCTGGTATTCTTTGCTTTCAGCCAGGATCTATCTGACATCAGCAATGATATTCCTTGTTCTACATCCTGTTCTGAATCCACCTTGAATTTCTGGCAGTTCCCTGTCCATGTACTATGGCGACCACTTTTGAATGATTTTCAGCAAAATTTTACTTGTGTGTGATAATGATATTGTTCAATAATTTCCACATTCTGTTGGATCACCTTTGTTTGGAATGAGTACAGATATGGATCTCTTCCAGTTGGTTGGCTAAGTAGCTGTCTTCCAAATGTCTTGGCATGGACAAGTGAGCACCTCTAGCGATGCATCCATTTGTTGAAACATTTCAATTGTTATTCCATCAATTCCTGGAGCCTTATTTTCACCAATGCCTTCAGTGCAGCTTGGGCCTCTTCCTTCAGTACCATCAGTTCTTGATCATATGCTACCTCCTGAAATGGTTGAACATCAACCAGTTCTTTTTGGTACGGTCACTCTGTGTATTCCTTCCATCTTCTTTTGATGCCTTGTGTGTCGTCTAATATTTTCCCCTTAGAATCCTTCACTATTGCAACTCTTAGGCTTGAATTTTTTCTTCAATTTTTTCAGCTGGAGAAACGCCAAATGTGTTCTTCCTTTTTGGTTTTCTAACTCCAGGTCTTTGCACATTTCATTGTAATACTTGACTTTGTCTGCTCGAGCCACCATTTGAAATCTTCTGTTCAGCTCATTTACTTCATCATTTCTTCCACTCATTTAGCTACCCTGTGTTGAAGAGCAAGTTTTAGAGTCTCTTCTGGCATCCATTTTGGTCTTTTCTTTCTTTCTTGTCCTTTTAATGACCTTTTGCTTTCTTCATGTGTGATGTCTTTGATGTCATTCCACAACTCGTCTGGTCTTCTGTCATTAGCGTTCAATGCATCAAATCTGTTCTTGAGATGGTCTCTAAATTCACGTGGTATATACTCAAGGTCATATTTTGGCTCTCGTAGACTTGCTCTCATAGACTTGTTCTAATTTTCTTCAGTTTCAGCTTGAACTTGCATATGAGCAATTGATGGTCTGTTCTGTAGTCGGCCCCTGGCCTTGTTCTGACTGATGATATTGAACTTTTCCATCATCTCTTTCCACAGATGTAGCCAATTTGATTCCTGTGTATTCCATCTGGCGTGGTCCAAGCATATAGTCACTGTTTATGTGGGTGAAAAAAGGCATTTACAATAAAGAAGTTGCTGGTCTTGCAAAATTCTATCATGCAATCTCCAGTGTCGTTTGTATCACCAAGGCCATATTTTCCAACTCCCAATCCTTCTGTTTCCAACTTTCACAGTCAAATCGCCAGTAATTATCAATGCATCTTAATGCATGTTTGATCATTTTCAGACTGCAGAAGTTGGTAAAAGTCTTCAGTTTGTTCATATTTGGCCTTAGTGGTTGATGCATAAATTTGAATAATAGTCGTCTTAACTGGTCTTCCTTGTAAGCGTACAGATATTATCCTATCACTGACAACATTGTACTTCAGGATAGATCTTGAAATGTTCTTTTTGATGATGAATGCAACGCCATTCCTCTTCAATTTGTCATTCCTGGCAAAGCAGACCATTTGATTGTCTGATTCAAAATGGCCTATACCAGTCCATTTCAGCTCACTAATGCCTAGGATATTGATGTTTGTGCATTCCATTTCATTTTTCACGATTTCCCATTTTCCTAGATTCGTACTTCGTACATTCCATGTTCTGATTGTTAATGGATGTTTGCAGCTGTTTCTTATTTTGAGTCATGCCACATCAGCAAGTGAAGGTCCCAAAAGCTTGACTCCATCCACGTCTTTAAGGTTGACTCTACTTTGAGCAGGCAGTTCTTCCCCAGTCATATTTTGAGTGCCATCCAACCTGAGGGTCTCATCTTCTGACACTATATCACTATTCCACCAGGTGTCTGTCAGTTTGTCACACTGTGGTGGCTTGTGTGTTGCTGTAATACTGGAAGCTTTGCCCCTGGAATTTCAAATACTAGCAGGGTCACCCTTGGTGGACAGGTTTCAGCAGAGCTTCCAGACTGAGACAGACTAGGAAGAAAGACCTGGCAGTCTACTTCTGAAAATACTGGCCAGTGAAAACTTTATGAATTATGCATTTGGTGCTACACATTTAGCTCTCGAAACTGTTCACCTTTGCCCCACGAATTTTGATATGTTGTATTTTCATTCAGTTCAATGTATTATTTTATTGCTTGAGACTTCTTTCATTATTGAGTCTTCTTTGACAGTGAATTGTTTTGAAATGCATTGTTTAGTTTCTAAATGTTTGGAGATTTTCCTATTATCTTTCTGTTTTTGATTTCTAGTTTGATTCCATTATGCTAAGAGGACACACCCTGTATGATTTCAGTTATTTTAAATTGTTGAAGTTTATTTTATGGCCCAGGATATGATCTGTCTTGATATATGTTTCGTGAACACTTGAAAAGATGTGTATTCTGCTGTTGTTGAGTGGAATATGTGTTCTATAAATGTTGATTAGACCTGTGGTTGATGGTGGTGTTGAGTTCTTCTATATCTCTAATGATTTTTCTGTCTACTTTTATGTTGTTGAGAGGAAGATGTGGAAGTCTCCCAAGTATAATTGTGGATTTCTTTTCCCCTTTCAGTTCTGTCAGTTTTTACTTCACATATTTACAGTTCTGCTGTTTAGTACAAACACATTTAGAATTGGAGCCCTGTTGGTGCAGTGTTTAAGACCTTGGTTGCTAACAAAAAGGTCGGCAGTTTGAATCCACCAGACACTCCTTGGAAATCCTATGTATGGGGCAGTTCTACTCTGTCCTATAGGGTCACTTTCTGCTATTTAGTACAAACTCATTTAGAATTGGAGCCCTGATGGCGCAGTGTTTAAGAGCTCAGTTGCTAACCAAAATATCGGCAGTTTGAATCCCCCAGACACTCCTTGGAAACTATGTATGAGGCAGTTCTACTCTGTCCTATAGGGTCACTATGAGTCAGAATTGACTCGACAGCAACAGGTTATATCTTTTTGGTGGTTTCACTTGTTTATCATTATGTAATATCTGTGTTTTTTTCTGGTAATTTTCTTTACTCTGCAGTCTACTTTAACTGATACTAGTGTAGCCCCTCTTGCTTTCTTTGTATTCTTCACATGATATATCTTTTTCCATCCTTTTACTTTCTACCTCCTTATATTCTTATATTTGAAGTGAGTTTCTTAATAGACAGCATAGAATTGGGTCATGTTTTTTAATCCACTCTGCCAAATCTCTGTTTTTTAATCAGTGTTTATAGACCATTTACATTTAATGTAATTATTGATATGTGTTAGATATTAAGTCTCCAGTTTTATTTTTTGTTTTTTCTTTCGGTTTTTCATCTCTGTTTTATTTTTCCTGCCTTCCTTTGGGTTACTTGAACATTCTTTAGAATTCCATTTTGACTTATCTAAAAGAGGTGCCTTGGAAGACAGGCCTAGCAATCTGCTTCTGAAAGGTCACAGCCTTGAAAAGCTTATGGAGCAGTTCTACTCTGCACATATAGGGTCGCCATGAGTCAGAATCGACTCAGTGGCAACTAACATTGCTGGTGTTTTTGAGTGTATCTCTTTGCATAGCTTTTGTAGTGCTTGCTCTAAGTATTACGTTGTGTGTACATAACTTATCACAGCCTATTGGTGCCGTCATTTTACCAGTTCTAATTAAATATGTAAACCTTACCTCCCTTTACATCACTTTCTCCATTTATCATATAATTGTCTTACATATTTCCTCTACATACGTTTTGCCCCTACCAAAAAAAAACCAAACCTGTTGCCATCAAGTTGATTCTGACTAATAGCGACCCTATAGGACAGAGTAGAACTGCCCCATAGGGTTTCCAGGGAGCACCTGGTGGATTTGAACTGCTGACCTTTTGGTTAGCAGCCATAGCTGTTAACCACTATGCCACCAGGGTTTCCCATAGCAGTGTTACTATTTTTGCTTCAACTCTCAAATATAATTTTGAAAATGCAAGAGGAGAGGGAAAGCCTATTTTATTTGCCCATATTTTTGCTTACCCTGTTCTTTCTTCCTTTCTGGTGTTCCAGGGTCCTTTTATTATTTCCTTTTCTGTTTCAAGAACTTCCTTTAGCCATTCTTTTCGGGTAGGTCTGCTGACCACACAGTCTCTTGGTTTGCTTATCATATGAGAATGTCTTGGTTTCTCCTTAATTCTTAAAGGATATTTTAGCTGGGTACATGATTCTGGGTTGACAGTTCTTTTCTTTCAGCATTTAAAGAATATGATGCTCTTTCTGGTCTCCATGGTTTATGATGAGAAATCCACTGTAATTAGAATTATTTTTTCCCTGTAGGTAAGGAGGTGTTTCTCTTGCTGATTTCAAGATTTTTTTTGTCTTTAGTTTTCAGAAGTTTGACTATTATGTGTCTTGGTATGGATTTCTTTGGGTGTATCTTGTTTGAGGTTCACTCAGCTTCTTTAAGGAATTTGTAGGTTTATGTCCTTTGCCAAATTTGGGATGTTTTTAGCCATTATTTCTTAGAGTACGTTTGGCCTCACTCACTTTCTCCTTTCCTTCCAGTACTCTGATGACATGCGAATGTTATATCTTTTTTTATACTCCTGCAGGTTCTTCTGAAGCTCTGTTCATTTTTGTTTCCAGTCTATTTTCTTTATGTTTTATGTGGTTCAGATTGGGTAATTTCTTTTGTTTTATCTTCCAGTTCACTGATTCTTTCCATTGACCTATCCATTCTGCTGTTGAATCCATCTATTGAGTTTTTTTCTTTTGGTTATTATATTTTTCAGCTCTGAAATTTCCATTTGATTCTTCTGTTTCTTTGCCAAAAGACTGTGTTTTTTGCATTTATTTCAAGTATGTTTATAATTGCTTGTTGAGATGGTTTTATGATGCCTAATTTAAAATTTTTGTCAGATAATTCTAACATCTGTCATCTCAGTTTTAACATCTGTTCTTTTTTTTTTTTTTTTTCTTACATTCAGTTTGGGATCTTCCTGGTTCTTTGTATGATGATTTATTTTTTATTGAAACCTGGACATTTTTGGATTATGTAATGAGACTTAAGATCTTAAACAAACCTTCTCTTTTAGGTGTCTTTCTCTGATACCACTCTGGCATTTGGTGGGGGGTACCATTTTGTTACTGCCATGTGAGAGTAGAAGTTCAAGTTCTACACTCGACCTCTGTTGACACACAAGGGGGCAGGGCTGCTTTGTTACTACTGGATAGAGGTGGGAGTTCTGGCTCCCCACATGGTCTCTATTGATATCACAGGAGGTAGCCTTGTTATAACACTGAGCCTTCATTAAAGTCTCAACTTTCAATTAGGCCTCTTCTGACACCAACCAGTGGGGAGAGGGAAAAGCACCCTGCTACTGCCAGGTGAGGGTAGAAGTCCAGGCTCTCTGTGTAGTGGAGACTGATGCCATGAGATGGGGGCTCATTATCAGCAAGTGAGTATGAAAGTCCCCGTTTCTTACTTGGCCTTCTCTGACACTTCCCTGGTGAGGATGTTGGGTCACATTGTTATAGCTTCACAAGGGCAGAAGTGGCCCTTCAGCCTTCACTGTCATGGTGGGGCCACAGATTTTTTGTAGTATTTGACTGGAGTAGAGTGGTCATTGTCTAAAAATTTTCTTTCCTAATCCTTTGGATAGAGAGAGTAGGCTTTTGTTGGGGAGTTTTTCCTGCACCCATTGACTTCTTGGTTGCTGGCTTCTTCAGCTCCAAGTCTGGGATATATGAGGCAAAAAGAAAACCCTGGGAATTCACCATCATGTCTTCCCTCAGGCCCTAAGGTCCTTAGCAAGTATGCCGTCTTTTTTCCACCTTTCAGAGCCTTCTTACATTTGTTTCATATATGATGCCCAAGGTTTTTAATTGTGTTTGGTGGTAAGAATAGGGAAAAGTACGTGTATTCCATTTTCTTAGAAGTGTAAGTCTGAGATTCACATTTTTAAAAAATTTCAGGAGACAACCATTCCCCAAGCATATGCTTGCTGTCTTAATAGTTAAAATGGTGGTTAGAAATTTTTCAGAGGAAAAGATGCTTTTTACAAAGCCTAATTTCAAGATAGGATTGGGGTAAGACATTCAAAACATTGTAGATACATCCTAATATTTGTAAGGCTGTCATGTGGAAATGAAACATTCTTAGCTTCATCATATAATCTGCCTAATTTCACCGTACCTTTTATATCAGTCACCACAAGAAGGAAGCCTAAGACTCCTTGCTCATCCGTAATCAACCAGATCCTCATCCACAATGTCTCAGTGTGTCTCCTAATCTGACCTCTTTTCCATCTGTCCCCAACTCCCCAGACCTTTCCAAAGTACTCTTTGGAACTAATGGTCCTCTTCCCTGAACCTTACTGTTCTTGCTCCTAACTGAAAAGTTTATTCACACCAAAAGCAAAACCCTGGTCTCAAGGCTCCAACCATGGTAAAAAACTAGGACTGAAAATGGCTTCCTGCAGTTGGCACTAGAAGGAACAGGTCCAGGTTCCACCCTTAGGTGGTGGCTAGAGGAATTAGACATGGAGCTTGAGTTATTCACTGAGGCTTCAGGAAGACAGTGAAACCACTTGGGTAGAGATTTGTCTGGCAAGGGAGACAAAAGTGGAACTGTAGAAAATGGAATTGAGAAGATATTTCTGTAGTCACCTGTAGAAAAGAGAAGATGGATTATATAAAATTTTTAAAAAGTTGTGAAGATTATAAGAATATAACAGTACTTGGTATATCAGTCCTTTTAAATTTAGCTGTTCTCATAGATGTTTTATTCTGGTTCTGATAATAAGTTAAATATATAGTTCTGGTTTTAATATGCATTTTCACGATGATTAATGATGTTGAGCATATTTTCATTTTCTTATTGGCTATTCATATATCTTCTGTGAAATAGGTGTTCAAATGTTTTGCCTATTTTTGTATTAGCTTGTCTTAAGAATTCTTTGCATATTCTGAATAAAATCTTTCATCATCGGATACATGTTTTGAAAAATTTTCTTCTAGTCTTTGGCTTGCCTTTTTGTTTTCTTAATGGTTGCTTCAGTTGTTAATTTTGATGAGGTCCAATTTACAACTGTTTTTTGTTGTTGTTGTTAGTACCTTTGATACCTGTTTAAGAAATCTTTGCCTAACACAAGACCATGAAAATTTTATTCTGTTTTCTTCTAGAAGTTTTACAGTTTTAGATTATACGTTTAGGTTCGTGATCCATTTTGAGTTCATTTGTATGTGTGTGTGTGGTTGTGTGGTGTGAGGTAAGGAGATCAAAGTTTAGGTTTTTATATATGGCTATCCAGTTGTTCCAGGACCATCTGTGGGGAAGACAGTCCTTTCCAAGTACCTTGGCCCTTGTGTTGAAAATCAATTGACCATATATGTATAGGTCTATTTCTGTCTATTCTGTTCCACTAACATATATCTATTCTTATAACACATTGACTTAATTACTGTAGCTCTGTAGTAAGTTTAGAAGTCAGGTAGTGTACATTCTCCAACTTTGTGCTTTTTCAAATTTGTTTTGCCTATTCTGGATCCTTTGCATTTCCATATAAATATTAAAATCAGCTTGTCAATATTTACCATTTTTATATTTAAAAACAATCCTGCTAGGGTTTGAATTAGGATGTTACTGAATGTGTAGATAAATTTGGAGAGAATTGGTGTCTTAATAATACTGATTCTTGCATCTTAACAATATTGATTTTTTTTTTTTCAAATCCTGAACATAGCATCTCCGTCTCCCTCTCTACCTCCTTCCCTATCACCCTCCCTCTCTCTCTTTAGGTCTTCTTTAATTTCTCTCAGCAATATTTTATAGTTGCAATATACAGATATAGAACATATTTTGTTAAATTTATCCCTAAGCATTTCATATTTTTATTCTATTGTAAATGGTATTGTTTTTAAATTTCATTTCCCAGTTGTGTGTTGCTAGTATATAGAAATCAATTGATTTTTTTTTTTTATATTAACCTTGTATCTTGATATCTTGCTAAACTCAGTAGTTCTGACATTTCTTTAAATTTTCTTAGTGTACAATCATGTCAAGGGCAATGGAATGTTAATTCTAGTAAGTGGTAGGTTAAAACACTTAAATTAAAACCAATTCAGATACATAAAAGAATAAAATGTACAATTTGCATTACTTTTTAATCCAAAAGATTTCCAAAAAAAAGTTTCCTATGTGGGATACAAGGTTGGTCTATACAAGATTGGTTTAACATTCTAAAATCAATCAATTATAATTCATATATAAGAGACTAAAACCAAAAAACTATTTAGACAGTTTTAATTCTTTTTTCATGCCTTTTATTTTTCTTGCTTTATTGTACTGGCTAGGATTTCCAGTGTAATGTTGAATAAAAGTGATGAAAGCAGACTTCCTTGCCTCTTTCATTTTAGGGTGAAAGCATTTGGTCTTTTACTGTAAGTATGATATTACCTTTAGGTTTTTCATAGATGTTCTTTACCATATTGAGGAATTTCCCTTCTATTTTTAGCTTCCTGAGAGGAGTTTTTTTTTAATATCATAAATGCATATTAAATTTGTTGTATGATTTTTCTGCATCTATTGAGATTATCAAATAGTTTTTTGGTTTTAGTCTCTTATATGTAGAATTATAATTGATTAATTTTTGAATGTTAAACCAATCTTGTATAGACCAACCTTGTATCCCACACAGTAATTTTTTTTTGGAAATCTTTTGGATTAAAAAGTAATGCAAATTGTACATTTTATTCTTTCATGTATCTGAGTTGGTTTTAATCTAAAAGTGTTTTAACCTACCACTTAACTAGAATTAACATTCCAGAGGAATACACCATCTTTTATCTTGTGACTTCATATGCCTCTTGATATATCCCTAGATATTAACTTCCCTACTCTGTGAAGCACAGCAATAGAAACAGTTTTTTAAAAATAATAATTTTAGTTCTAAAGTAGCATAGTTATGCTACACTGTAGGTGAAATAGGACTTGGAGGTACAACCACTAGATACTTGGTACACATTTACATGAATGTTTCTTAGGGATGAAGGGAGATGTGTTTCAAATTCTAGTCAACAATTTGGTAGTCAATCTTTTCATCTCTAGTACGTCCATATGTGGCCCCAGTTAGTCGCTACAGTGAGACAGATTCCTGCAGTGCCTTTTTTCTTTTGGTATTGTAGGTTCCAAGCTGGCCTAGCTAAAACACTGTTGTCAAGGACAGTTGCAACTCCCTGAGTAAAGATGCGGTTATTTAGAGCTTACCAGATTTTTTTTTTTTTTTAATTAGCCCAGAAATATTCTTTATTCCTTGTATTTCTGTAGACTGAAGTTTTGTAATACAGGTACCCAATCATCAAGTGTAATATAAAGCAGTTGTTTTCTCTTATACCTGGTTTTCACTGAAAACATTTTTTTTTTCTTTCCCTATTCTGCAGTACCTTCTCCAGGCAAATTCCGCTCCCCTGCAGCACCATCTCCTTTGGCTCTCCGGCAACCAGTGAAAGCATTTAGTAACCATGGCTCTGGCTCTCCTGGTAGCCAAGAAATAACACAGCTCACACAAACCACCTCCTCACCTGGACCTCCCATGGTTCAGAACACAGTCCCAGCAAATCCTCCCAGCAATATCAACAGCGCTACTCTAACCAGACCTGCAGGGACAACTGTAATGAGGAGTGGCTTGCCCAGACCCAGTGCCCCTTCTGCTGGGGGTATACCAGTGCCTCGCAGCAAACTTGCACAGCCTGTTCGCAGGTAAGGCAAATGTACATGCTCTGTTTCAGCAGTTTGAAAACATAGGAAAGTGAGTTAGACTGAAATTACCCTCATCTCTGCATTTGATTGTGGACATAGTCATAATGGGTTTCCACTAGAGTCTTAGTACAATTTGAATAAAACATTGCTATATTATTTTGAAGAAATCTCCATTTGGGATATTAGAGTATTATACCAATTTGGTTCAGTGTGGATGTAGTATTTGTTCATTTTGTCAAGATAATAAAATCATGTTAGAACCTACAGTGAGATTTAAAATAAAAATTCTAGCTACCAAATCCGAGTATAACCTGTAAGGGTGGTTTTCAAACCCTGATACAATTCAGAATCATCTGTGGATTTTATATAAATGTATATAAATGTAGAGGCCTAAGTTTTATACCCAGAGAGTCTAACTTATTAGAGCCTGGTACAAGCCCCAAATTCTGTAGGTGTGCTTTTTTAATCTCCACAAATGATTCTGATAGCCATCCAAATTGGGAACCATGCATCTATAATCTTTATCTACCTTTCAGGAATGTGATTACCACTGTCAGTAAACTTAGATGTCAACTATAATTAAACTTGGAATATTTATTTACATGCAAAAAAAAGGTTTTCATTCCATAACTTTTAAATGGAATGATCCATACTTCCTTAATTCTAAGATAAACATTTTATATTTCTGAATTTACTAGTAGAGTACAACAGCTTTTTGCTGTGCACTGTGCTGAATAATTTATACTTAGCTTATTTAAGCTTTATAATAATATTATAAGGGTAGTGTTGTTAGTTACTGTCAAGTTAATTCCCGACTCTTGGCGACCCCATGTGTGTAGAGTAGAGCTGCTCTGTAGGGTTTTCAAGGCGTGTTACCCTTTGGAAGCAGATTGCCAGGCAGTCCTGTCTTCCCTGGTGCCTCTTGGTGAGTTCGAACCACCAACCTTTTGGCTAGTAGTCAAGCATTTAACCATTTGCACCACCCAGGGACTCCTATTATAAGAGTAGATACTATTATTATTCCTATTTTACAGAGAAGGATATTGAAATTCATTGAGGTCAAATAATTTCCTTAGGTCACACAACTAATAAGACCTCCAAGCTGTGGGGACCATGGTCTCAGGGAACATCTAGCTCAATTGACATAACACAGTTTTATAAATCAAATGTTCTACATTCTACTTTGGTTGAGTAGCGTCTGGGGTCTTAAAAGCCTGTGAGCGGCCATCTAAGATACTACACTGGCCTCACCCCTTTGGGAACAAGGGAGTATGAAAACTAAAGATACAAGGGAAACATTAGTCCAAAGGACTAATGAACCACAACTACCATGGCCTCCACCAGACTAATTTCCAGCACAACTAGATGGTGCCTTGCTACCACCACTACTGCTCTGACAGGGATCACAATAGAGCGTCCCGGGCAGAGCTGGAGAAAAATGTAGAACAAAATTCTAACTCAGAAAAAGACCAGACTTACTAGCCTGACAGAGACTGGAGAACCCCTGAGAGTATGGCCCCTGGACACCCTTTTAGCTTAGTAATGAAGTCACTCCTAAGGTTCACCCTTCTGCCAAGGATTAGACAGACCCACAGGACAAAATGAGACTAAAGGGGCCCACCAGCCCAGGGGCAAGGACTAGAAGGCAAGAGGGGACAGGAAAGCTGGTAATAGGGAATCCAAGGTCAAAAAGAGAGAGTGTTGACATGTCATGGGGTTGTTAACCAGTGTCATAGAACAATATGTGTACTGTTTAATGAGAAGCTAGTTTGTTCTGTAAACCTTCATCTAAAGTACAATCAAAAAAAAAAAGACCTCCAATTCCAAGTATGTCTGACTTCAAAGTCCTCTTAACCACACATACTGCCTCCCCACTGATGGTGTACTAGGTCTCTAATACCACATTCATCATTCTGCCCCTCAAAGAAAAATACTAATATTTGGTTGGTTATCCATGTGGTTGAAAAAGGTAAGATGATCTTTTCCCTTCTGTTAATCTAGTAGCTGTGTTAACAAAAAGAGGCTAGGGAAGTCACCTGGTCCCCAGTAAAACTTGAAAGTTGTAAAAATGCTATGTGTGGGAAGGTTATACTAATAGCTGTTTAGAACTTTGGTCTTAATAGTCCCTGAAACAGCTTTCATGGGATCACGATGCCACCTGCAAAGTAGTTAATATACATGGTAGATCATATGGTAATGTTTCATAAAACCTGGCAAATCACATTATAAAATTTTTTTCAGATCCTTGCCAGCTCCTAAAACCTATGGTACCATGAAAGATGACAGTTGGAAAGATGGCTGTTATTGACCAGCAAAGACAAGCATGCAGAGGTCCACAGCTTCATGGACACCCCTTCACCAGGCTGAAGAACAACTTTTATATGCAGACTGTTCAGATAAGACTCTTGGGGTTTATAAAATCCCAGCCCTCTCTGTCTTAATTAGCACAAACTGACAGAGATGATCAAGCAGCACTTTAATGACATTTAACATCAGATGTGTTTGGTAATCATACAGTCACTCTCCATGGAATCATTTTTAGTTTTGTTTAATAGGAACCAAGTTGATTTTTTTAATATTTGACAGAGGCCAATAACTGGGCAAAAACCTAATGGATGCCAAAGAGAAACGCCCATTTGTAAATGAGAGAGTAACTTCATGCACAACAAAATGGTGAATTCAGGCTATCTGACCTCACAGTCAACCTAATTTACTATATAAATAGTACCAATAAATATTTGTGTTAATGAGAACTAATATTCTGACTAATTATCTAAAGTGTTTCATTAGTATTTCACTAGCACTCCAGGAAACTAGATCGAGAGAAGAATAAGAAACTTGGACTAGGGATTTGAAGCATGATATCTAAATTTAGGAGAATTCTAGAAATTATTTTTGCAGATTCATTAGAAAAATTGTTTAATAGAAATGTCATTTTGTTTAATCTTAAGTTTTGGATGTAGCTAACACATTACCACCACCAACAACAAATAGTGTCACGGCGTGCATCCATCATGTTGCATTGACATATCGGACTTTTATGTGTTTGTTTTGATTGCCAAAAGGGCTTAATATCAGTTGTACAATCTTTCTAAACTTTATAGTTCCTGGCTCAGGAAAGATGGCCTTTGCTATTGAAGCCAACTTTTTCACACGCTGTTATCTATTACAGAACTAAGAAATCGTGTTTTTATTAGCAGGCTTCCATGATGGGAAAGAGCAAGTAGTATGTCTTTATTCTTGATACAATAACACCTCAGTGCTTACAACCTGGAACAAAACCATACAGTGAGAGAAAGAGAGGGAAAAAAAATCTATGCACTCAACCTACAAAATCTCTGGTGACGACAGTTGTATTGTTGATATTAAATGACAGAACAGTCTTTTGAGTGGTAGGAAAATAGAGCGTGCTGAATCCTACTTAAGTTGGTCCACTTTAAACTGTAACTGTATAAAATATCTTTTAAAAATACTGTCCCCTTTGACTTAGATTTTGCCTTACATCAGTTTTTGCGTTTTTGGCAACAAATGAAAGCTACTACATATGACTATAACCGTTAAATACTTGCTCTCTAATGGCTGTTATATATACCCTTGAAATCACTTATTTTGGTTTTATCAGACTTACTACCAGACTAAAACTTCTTCTGCAACAGGCTTCTCATATTTAATAGTGAGGTCTGTTTTTAAATATTTAATTTGAACAGCTCTAAAATGTTGGAAATCAGGTCACCTAAAAGATTTTAGAGATTTGAACATAGTTCATTTCCTGTTAATCAAAAACATTCTGTAAGTTGGCAAAAGAAAGTGAGAGAGAAATGGAAGGCTTGATATTCAGGACAGCATTGAGGTTCATAGGCTAAGGGAGTGATAAAACTTATAACCAAGACCCCCATTCTGCTGTGACTGACACCATGGTAGTATTTATTAGCTTGACCAGTAGGAAGTCATTCAGTTAGCACAAGCAGCTGGAGATTTAAACTGCCAGTACTAACGTATTTTGATGTATAATGCAAGGAAGAAATTTATCCTTGAATTTGAGGGTAATGGGGTGGGTCGGGAAAGATGGTACCAGAATTCCACATGATGATGAACTGAAAAGTGTTGCGTTTCAGAGGAAGATAAAGCAAGCATCTGCTCTGGGTGGGGAGGGTATCTCATGTAAATCTAAGTAAGTGAAAGAAAGAACTAGCCACTGTCTATTTTGAAAACCACATATACACAAAATAAAATAGGTCTCAGTTTTCAGTGCAACATTGCAAAACAAAACAAAACAAAAATATGCTGCAACCTAATAATTCTATTATGAAACATCCATTACATTTTTTAAGTTTAATCAGTTTTAAAAGGAGTATTCAGGTTATTGAACTTTGTTTTTTAAATGGCTGCATCAGAAAAAAATGTCTTTTTTTTTTTTAACTAAAATATTTCATCACTAGTTAAAATTTTATTTTGGATCTGAGTTTGGTAAAGTATTGTTTTACCTGCTGTTGTACTACCACAGACTATTGGCTTTCAGTTTCCTAAAGAGAAAAATTGCCTTTTTACTAGGAAGCCTTTGTGTATTGCCAATTTTTCTGTTTGGGGAAATCTAAGGATCACTGTGGTTAGTCTTACAGAAGAAATGTGGATTTGATAAACTAGTGCCTATGATTTTAACTTATGTTTGATATATAGTAGTAAGGGTTTTATGAATGTGGATTATTTTTTGTGCCAACAACCCAGAATTGTCACTTATATGTAAGCAGAAAGTTGTGAGCTCTGCTTCCAAAGTTATTTAATTTTCTCAGTGTTTGAATGTTATTTTTTGTAAGTGTGTTAATAAAAGTGTAAAGAATTGGAAAAATGTAAATATTCTTAAGCATTTGCTGGATCATTTTTCTACAAAAATTTTTGTATAATACAAAACACTCTCTGAAGAGTTGACTTTTTTTCGGTTTTCATACCCTGAAAATCACATTTTGTAAAACCAGGGACCATTCATAATTGTCAGATACTTTTTAAAATTATCTCAATACATCACTTTTATTAAGAAAAAGAAACTTTTTTTTGAAAGAAAACGAGATACATATGTGGCCCCAGACGTGTGTATAACTCTAGAATGATCTAGACTATGTATGTTTAAATTAACTTTTTATTGAATGTACAGGTGTCCATTTTTGACATTACGCATGGTCCTTTTAGATCACATGAAGTTTGATTTGCAAACATTTCTATAGCCGAACTTGTATATGTGGTTGCCTCCTTAATAAACAACCTGACCATAATGTTTATTATTAAATTTATATTTGTTTTTCTAAGTGTTTTATTAATTTCTGGATATGGGAAGATTCTTTTTACCCTCCCCCCTAGTTGCCTAGTTGGTTTTATACATGCCTTAGTTGATTTTTTAAGCACACAGACTAAATCATATTTCCCTTTCAGACTTAGTCTTTATGGGATTGGATTATATCATGTTACATTCTCTTTGTCCTAGTTGTTTCAAATGTGGATTAGTTGGAGTAAATGTATAGTTTACTCCAAACTGGTTTGTTCCCGGAATTTTTTCCTCTGCTGTGAATTGTTACCTAGTTAGAAAAAGTTAGCATATATAAAGTAAGCAAAAAACAATTATATAAGAGTTTCCAAAAAGGGAAATAAATACATTTTTAAATGAAATATGAGTATTTAGGTGATTGTGTACATCTTTTCTTTTATGGATGGAAAAGTCAAAACTCGTACACTGTTGAATTAGTTCCCCATGCTCCTTCAGGAAGTATTTGCTGTGCCCCATGTTACAGAATCATAAAGCATGTTGTTAGTCTCACTGCAAGGCATTAAGAAATGACACCCTCATATTTTTCTCTCAAGCCAGTCTAAAAACCTTAAGAACCATTTAAAATTAAATGCCAATACACTTGTAAATCAATGAGTGAAAAGTTACCTAAACTTGTTATTTACCCAGTAAAATAGGAAAAGCCTTATGAAGGCTCTTGTGAAATATTTGCTATCTCAAAGTTTAGCTTTGAGTTACAAGAGCAGAATAAAGATTAGAGAAATTAAATCCCATGTGGAGGGAAGACGTTCATGTGTATGTGAAGCCAAAATTAGCAACTGTAATTTTTTTAAATATAAGTCTGGGTGGACTGAATGGCCCTCTGGTTACCAGTTTAAAATTGGAACACAGACCTTACTTAATACACCTTGGTTAAATTTGTGTTAACTGCATGCCAATTTCAAACCAATTCTTTATCTGCCCTGGGTAACCTTAATGTTTTCTTTTTGAAGAGAAGAAGAAGAAAACAAAAAAGTTTTATTTCTCTGGCTTTGAAAGCAATAAGAGACTCATAGCTTTAAAAAAAATAACAAAGATGAAAATGGTGGTTGCCTGCAATCCCACCACCCAGAAATAAATATTTAAGTGCTGACCTAACATGGTTATAAAATACCAAGTAGAAGAATAGAGTCTCCTGTTTAAGGTGAGAAAGTGTTTTTCACTTACCATGATGACATGAGTTTGCTTTTGAACAAAGGTGTACATTAACTGTTATTGAAAGCAGGGCATATATTTCTTACCTCCTGATTGCAGATATTCTTTGGTAAGACTAGCATATAAATTGTTTGTAATGTTTATTATAATGTTAATTGGTTTTTCTTATAAAAATTATACATGTAGAAAATTCGAAACATATAAAGAAGAAAAAAGTAATTCCATAGGTAGTCAAACATTTAAATTTGAAGGTATTTTCTTTGTTGTTATTTTTAATTTTTTTTATGAAACTGAGATCGTATTCATTCTTGACAGTGTAACTTTTTCTTAATTCTGAAGTCACAATAGCCATGGTTTAGATGGCTTTTGATGCAAAAAGACAGTTCCAGAAAAAACATGCAAATACTAATTCCAGAACTTTACCTATTTTTTAATATTCTTCCATATAGTATCCTTTATCAGTGCTAGAACTGCCTCATACCCAGTCTACCAAGCTGTAAGTTGATAGTGTTGGTTGAATACAATGGCAGTTTTAAAATAACCTTAAATAAGAGGCACAACCAAATAAAGAACGGAGATAGAGTAGAGCAGTGGTTCTGAAACTTCAGAATCACCTGAAGAGCTATTACGGCAGATTTTTGTACCCCACCTCTACGAGTACCTGTTCAAAACTAGAACTCTGGTCCCAAGTTCAAAAATTCTCAGGATAGGATTCCTCAGCATAGGTCAGGTGGTCTAATTGTTGCCTGGGGATTGGGATCAAACAAAAACAGGTGTTGTTGTTCTTAGTGCCGTCCAGTCGTTTCAACTTATAACGACCCCATGTGGCAGAGCAGAACTTTCCCATAGGATTTTCTAGGCTATAATCACTGGAGCAGATCGTCAGGTCTTTCTCCTATGGAACCACTGGGTGGGTTCTAACTGCCAGTCTTTCAGTTAGCAGCCAAGCACTTAACTGTTGCTCCAGCAGGGCTCCTTAAAAACAGGATAACTCCCATGAAAATGATATGGATGGGATGAGGGAAGACCATTTTCCCTGAAGGTGGTGTTGAGCATAATGCCAGTTTTAAGATAAAATAACCTTAAACAACAGACACGACCAAATAAGGAACTGAGACAGATTAGAGTGGAGGTTCTCAGGTCCTGGGAACATAGAACAATAGGTGTGCACCACAAATGTCTCAGTGCAAATAAAATGATTTTCATGTCAGTGGTCATATTTTCCTGGAGGAGACATTTATAATGAGAGAGAAGGTGCTAATCTTGAGCTCTTGGCTCAGTTTTTCATGAAATCCAGTATTATCCCTATCGTTGGATTCTATGAAGCACCTCAGTATTCTTATTGTAAATTCATCTTAGTATGTATACATAGGCCATTCTAAGCTAGGATTTTATCACTTGCAACCGGAAACGAGTTAATTTTTCAAAAAAAATTTTAATTCGATGCATAGAATATGTACAGAAAAATGCAGAAAACAAATTCAGTTCATTGAATTATCACTAAGTGACTACACGTGTAACCACCATATAGCCAAGAACTGGAATATTCACAGCATCCCAGAAGCTTTTCTAATGCCACCTGCCAATCAGTACTTTTTTCCTCCTCTCCAGAAATAACAGCTATCCTGACTTCTAATATTATAGATTAGTTTTTCCTGTTTTTAAACTTTATATAAATGTGACTATACAGTTTTTCTGCCTATCTTCTGTTGATTAAAAAAAGGCTAAAAATGGAGTTTCAGATTCAGGCACTAAACAAAAATAATATGTGTGATTCGCTCATGTTATTGATGTCATTGTAGTTCATTCTCATTGCTGTATTATATTTCTTTGTATAAATACATCACAAATTTTCCATTCTGATGTTGGAGGGCATTTGGATTTTCAGTTTGGGGCTCTTAAAAATAATGCTTTGGACTTAGGCAAGGGCTTACTCTATCTTGACTATGCCATTGACTACAACTAAAAGTTCTGAACAAAATGCAAAAGGCAACGGACATTGAAAAATAAAGAAAAGAAGGTGAACTGGGGAATTGGAGCTGAAGAAAAGCCCCATAAAGTGATGAATTTCCCATTTTTCTCCTCTCTTCTCCCTTGGCCCTGAGCCAAGGGAAGACCCCAGCAGCACCGTCACAGTGGCACCTCTGGTGGGTAAAACTCAGGAAAAACCCTTGTTTCTAGCCAAAAGACCAGGAAAAGGGGTCCCTGGGAGCTAGAGATTGTTGGGGTGAATCTTTAGGTTTTTATTTTCTTTCTTTTCTTCACAGTTTAATGAGGGTACGCCCCCAGCTAAGCCCCAGTGGCCAATGGTCCAGCAGTTCAAATTGATGGAAATCCTGTCTTTTGGAAAGGACCCTTGCAATCTGAAGAATTGGGAAGATTTCCCTTTTTTCTCTACTTTGTCCTGAGTTGGGGAAACTGCACAGTAATAATGGTAAAGCTAGAGGACTGGGAAAAGGAGCTCTTGTGGGACAAGGAAGGAACCCAGGGAGCAGAGAGCTGGAGAAGGGGATCCCCTTACTCTATGAACGAATTAACACAAAATTCCAGGCTCACCTCTCAGCTGCATATACTCAAGAGACTCAAAGTAGCACCACAAAGGCTTTTAGAACAGAACTACAATTTAAACCACTGACCAAGTTAGAGGCTAACTACTGAGTACTGTATGTGTGGACTAATTCTATATAGCATAAGAAGCTTTGCAAACTGAACTGACATTGGACCCAGCCCCCACAGAAGGTGGGACAGAATTTGCAGTCTAAACTTAGTATCTGATCTGGTTGATTGGTTGTTAAACAAAAATCAACATTCTTCAGAACATTTTAACTGGACCTAGAGTCAACTATAATATTCGAAGTGTCTAGCATATAATCTAAAATTACTCAACATACAAAGAACCAGGAAAATGTGACCAGTTCTCACACACAGAAAGATAACAGATGCCAACAATGAGATACTCAGAATTATCAGATTTTAAGGCAGCTATTATAACTATGGCATGAGATCAAGCTATACACTCTTGAGAGGAATGGAAAGATAGAGAAGAGAAACTATTTTTTAGTGGAAATTTTAGAACTGAAAAAATACTTGAAATTTTAGAATTATTGGATGGATTCACTATTGAATGAAGATGACTGAAGAGTCAGTGAAGTTGGAGATAAATCAATAGAAAGTATTTAATATGGAGAACAGAGACATAAAAGATTGAAGACTCAGCAGAACCTCAGAGACCTAGGGACCGATATGAAAGGATCTAACATTTGTGTCACTCAAGTCCATAGAAAAACTGGCTCTCAAAAAAAAGTATTTGTAGTGTTTTTCAATGTCCATGGTGTGTATAATCCCACCATGGTCATTTTGAAGCTAGCAGCATTATGTCACTGAACGAGGAATCGGAAAGAAATCTGCAGAATCAACTCTTGTGAGCTGGTATGAGTCAGTTCTAGCACACCACTGTTGGAATCCCAGAAGAAAAGGAGAAAGAAATGCTAAAAGAAGTTCTTCAGGCTGAAGGAAGATAGTGCCAGAGAGAAACTTAGAACTTCAGGGATGAAGGAAAAGTAAAATAAATGTAACATACCTGGGTAAATGAAGAAGACAATTTTCTCCTCTTAATTTCTTCAAAATATGTATAACTGTTGAAGCAAAAATGATAACATTATCAGAGGGAGTTTTGAATGTATTTAGAAGCAATACATATGACAACTATAGTATAACCTTTTAAGTAGACTGAAAAGTTAGGTATGTATGTCGCAAAGCCTAGAGCAACATATATCCCAAATCCAACCATTATCAATAACTACATTAAATGTAAATAGCCTAAACACATGATTGCAGATTATATAAAAAGGCAAGACCCAACTATATGCTGTGTACCAGAAACACACTTTCAATATAAAGTCCTAAGTTAGAAATAAAAAGATGAAAAAAAGATAAACTATGCAAACATAACTCAAAAGAAAGCTGGAGTAGTTATATTAATATCAAAGTAGACTTCTGAACATGAAATATCTAGTAAAGTCTAGTCAAGTCTAGTCTAATACCCCTTCCCAGATAATGAAAGGAACTTAGTAGTCTTTAATTCCTGACATATATTCTAGTCTCATTTAAATTCAGTATTTTTTTTCATGCCATAGACATTATTGTGATGATTTTTACAATATCCATATTCTTTGAGATTTATCAAATTTGGGCTTGATGTCTTTTATCAGTAAGAAAATTTTTGGCCAGTTGTCTTCAATAGAGAGTGCCTGGATGGTACAAATGGTTAAGTGCACGGCTACTAACCAAAAGTTTGGCAGTTCGAACCCACTCAGAGGCACCTTGAAATAAAGGCCCAATGACCTGCTTCTGAAAGGTCACAGCCATGAAAACCCAATGGAATACAGTTCTGCTCTGCAATACCTGGAGTCGACATGAGTTGGAATGGACTCAATGGCATCTCGTACTGGTATATCTTCAATTACTGCTTCTGCTCCATTTTCTCTCATTCCGGTGCTCAAATTACATATATGTTAGATTATCTTACAGTATGTTCCTTACCCTTATATTTTTGTCCTTTTGTCTTTCTATGCTTCATTTCAGATAATTTTTTCTACAGATCTATCTCCTAGTTAATTATTTCTCTCTTCACTTGCCAGCAGCAGCAGGTTCCTCAGGCTCTGCTTTCTAGTTCCTCACTTCAGAAAGGGAATTTTCTGTCAGAGCTTCAGCTTCCTGTAACTTGTACCTGTAATTAGATACAATAAAATATTACAAAACGAATACAACAGTATACAAAAAAGTATAATACATCACCACCAAGTGGAGGTTATCCTTTGAATGCAAGGTTGGATTAACCTTTTAAAACCAATAAAATTTACCATTATTAATAGGGTAAAGGAGAAAACCCATATCATCATTTCAATGAATGCAAAAAAATTAACAAAATTCAGCGTTCTTTTATTACAAAAGTTCTCAGCAAAATAGGAATAGAAGAGAGTTTCCTCAGTTTCATACAGGGCATATACAAAAACCCAGAGCTAACATCCAACTTAATGGTGAAAGATTGAATGTTTTCCCTTTCAGATAACTCTTCAGCTTTGTACCTCTTCTATTCAACATTGTACAGGAGGTTTTAGCCATTGCAGTAAAGCAAGAAGAAGAAATAAAAGACATACATTTTGGGAAAGAAAAACAAAGCTATTGTTATTTGTAGATGACATGATTGTATACCTGCATACCCAGAGAACTCTTCAAGATCTCTGCTAGAACTAATAAGTAAATTTAACAAGATGGCAGAATACAAGATTAATATAGAAAAAACTATTTTTATACACTAATAGGAAACAATTGGAAATGGAACTTTAAAAATTTCAAGTTACAATTATGTCAAAAATACTTAATGAATTTAATAAAATATGGGAAGAGTTTTACCCTGAAAACTACAAAATGTTGCCAAGAAGAATTAAAGAAGATTTAAATGGATGGAGAAATACACCACGTTCATGGATCAAAAGTCTCAATATTGTTAAATGTCTTTCTCCCCATTTCGATCTATAGATTCAGGCAATCCAAAACAAAATTGCAGCAGACTTTACTGTTGAAATAACAAGCTGATTCCAAAATTTAATTTAAAAATTTATATGGTAATACAGAAGATCTAGAATATCTGAACCAATTTCGAAAAAGAATAAAATAGGACAGTACTTGACTTCAAGACTTTCTATAAAGCTGCAGAAATTAAGATAATGTGGTGCTAGCATAAGCATCAACAAATAGATCAGTGCAAGAGAATAAAGAGTCCAGATATAAACCCACACTTAACACGGTCATTTGGTTTTTGACAGATACGAAAGCAATCCAATGAGGAAAGGACAATCTTTTCCACAAATGATACTGGAACAACAGGATATTGATACGGAGGGGGAAGAAGTGAACTCTGACCCCCACACCAGTGACAAAAATTAATTCAAGTTGGATAATAGACTTAAAAGCTACAACCATCAGGTTTTCAGAAAAAAATATCTTCATGACTTGGGGATAGAGAAATGTCTCTTAGGACACAGAAAACAATAATAAAAATACTGATAAATTTAAATGTCATCAAAATTGAAAAAATTTTTATCAGAGTATGTTCAGAAAATGAATAGGCAAACCACAAACTGGAAGAATTTATTTGTAAAATACACCTGAGAGAAAAAAATGATGTCCAAGATACATAAACAATTTCTACAACTCTATAAAGACAACAGTTTAAAAATTGGGCAAATTTTTTTTTTAGGAGACATTTTACGAAGATCACTATGGGAAATAAGCTTTTGAAAAAGTATTCAACATAATGAGTCATCAGGGAAATGAAAATTAAAACTACAATGAAAGCTACTACATACCCACCAAACTGACTAAAAAGACTGATAAGCAAATTTTGGAAAGGATGTGGAGCAACCAGAATTCATATATTAGTGGGAGTGTAAATAAAATTGTACAACCACTTTGGTAAACAGTCTGGCAATGTCTTATAAAACTATATATTGCTAAGACTGAGCAATTCTAAGTAATATCAAAGAGAAATGAAAACATGCCCACAAAGAGACTTGCACAAGAATGTTCATAGAAGCTTTCTTCATTACAGTATTGCCACAGCTTGGAAACAGGCCTGGTACCTATAAATAAAGAATGGATAAACAAAGTTTGGTATATTTATACAATGTAATACTAAACCCAAAACCAAACCCACTGCCATGGAGTCAATTCCGATTCATAGCAACCCTACAGGACAGAGTAGGACTGCCCCATAAGGGTTTCCAAGGCTATAAATCTTTATGGAAGTAGACTGCCACAACTTTCTCCTGAGGATCTCCTAGTGGGTTTGAACTGCCAACCTTTTAGTTAACAGCCTAGTGCTTTAACCACTGTCCCACCAGGACTCCTAATATAATATTACCCAGCACAAAAAAAGGAATGAGCTACAGGTACCTGAAATAATACAGATGAATCTTAAAAACATGCTGAATGAAAGAAGCCCTACACAAAAGATTACATACCATAATATTTCATTTATATGAAACTCTAGAATGAGAAACAACTGATCTATAGTGGAAAAAATCAAAACTGCCTCTGACTGGTTATGGTGGGGTTTCTGGAGTGATGGAAATGTTCTGTATGTTAATAGTGGTTTGTTTGCATAAGTATGCATTTTTCAAAACTCAGCAACAGGTGCACTTAAGTTTTGCATTTTTCATTGTATGTAAAGTTTACATTAAAAGAATAAAGTACCATAAATAAATATTGTGGCCTACTTACTGATATTGTGGAAAGAGACAATGGAAAAGCTCGATATCATCAGTCAGAACAAGGCCGGGGGCCAACTGCGGAACAGACCATCAACTGCTCATATGCAAGTTCAAGTTGAAGAAAATCAGAACAAGTCCACAAGAGCCAAAGTATGACCTTGAGTATATCCCACCTGAATATAGAGACCATCTCAAGAATAGATTTGACGCATTGAACACTCATGACTGAAGACGAGTTGTGGAATGACATCAAGGACATCTTACATGAAGAAAGCAAGAGATCATTAAAAAGGCAGGGAAGAAAGAAAAGACCAAAATGGATGTCAGAAGAGACTCTAAAACTTGCTCTTGAAGGTCCAACAGCTAAAGCGAAAGGAACAAATGATGAAATAAAAGAGCTGAACAGAAGATTTCCAAGGGCAACTTGAGAAGACAAAGTAAAGTATTATAATGACATGTGCAAAGAGCTGGAGATAGAAAACCAAAAGGGAAGAACACGCTCGGCATTTCTCAAGCCGAAAGAACTAAAGAAAAAATTCAAGCCTTGAGTTGCAATATTGAAGGATTCTACAGATAAAATATTAAACAATACAGGAAGCATCAAAAGAGATGGAAGGAATACAGAGAGTCACTGTACCAAAAAGAACTGGTTGATGTTCAGCCATTTCAGGAGGTGGCATATGATCAAGAACTGATGGTACTGAAAGAAGAAGTCCAAGCTGCACTGAAGGCATCAGTAAAAACAAAGCTCCAGGAATTGACTGAATACCAACTAAGAGGTTTCAATAAACGAATGCGGCGCTAGAAGTGCTCACGCATCTATGCCAGGAAATTTAGAAGACAGCTACCTGGCCAGCCACTGGAAGAGATCCATATTTGTAGCCATCCCAAAGAGAGGAGATCCAACAGAATGTGGAATTATTGAACAACATCATGATCACAAGTAAAATTTTGCTGAAGATCATTCAAAAGTGGTTTAACAGGACATCTACGGGGAACTGCCAGAAATTCAAGCCAGATTCAGAAGAGGATGTGGAACTAGGGACATCATTACTGATGTCAGATGGATCTTGGCTGTAAGCAGAGAATACCAGAAAGATGTTTACCTATGTTTTATTGACTATGCAAAGGCATTCAATTGTGTGGATCATAACAAATTATGGAAACATTGTGAAGAATGGGAATTCCAGAACACTTTATTGTGCTCACGAGGAACCTGTACTTAGACCAAGAGGCAGTCTTTCAAACAGAACAAGGGGATACTGCATGGTTTATAGTCAGGAAAGGTGTATGTCAGGGTTATATCCTTTCTCCATACTTATTCAACCTGTATGCTGAGCAAATAATCTGAGAAGATGGACTATATGGAGAATGGGGCATCAGGACTGGAGGAAGGCTCATTAACAACCTACAATATGCAGATGACACAACCTTGCTTACTGAAAGTGAAGAAGACTTGAAACACTTATTGGTGAAGATCAAAGACCATAGCCTTCCTTCAGTATGGATTACACCTCAACATAAAGAAAAGAAAAATTCTCACAACTGGACCAATAAGCAACATCATGATAAACGGAGAAAAGATTGAGTTGTCAAGAATTTCATTTTGCTTGGATCCACAGTCAACACCCATGGAAGCAGCAGTCAAGAAACCAGACAACTCATTGCATCGGGCAGATCTGCTCCAGGAGATCTCTTTAAAGTGTTAAAAAGCAAAGATGTCACTTTAAGGACTAAGGTGCGCCAGACTCAAGCCGTAGTGTTTTCAGTCACCTCATATGCTTGTGAAAGCTGGGCAATGAATAAGGAAGACCAAATAAGAATTGATGCCTTTGAATTATGGTATTGACGAAGAATACTGAATATACCACGGACTGCCAGAAGAACAAACAAATCTGTCTTGGGAGAAGTGCAGCCACAATGCTCATTATAAGCAGGGATGGTCAGAGTTTGTCTCACATACTTTGGACATGTTATCAGGAGGAACCAGTCCTTGGAGAAGGACATCATGCTTGGTAAAGTAGAGGGTCAGAGAAAAAGAGGAAGGCCCTCAATGAGGTAGATTGACACAGTGGCTGCAACAATGAGCTCAAACATAGCCAACGATTGTGGGGATGGCACAGGACTGGGCAGTGTTTCATTCCATTGTACATAGAGTCATGTGAGTTGGAATCGACTCGAGGGTACCTAACAACAGTTACTGACACACATGCTAAAGTAATTTGGAGGGAAGTATTCTGACGTCTGCAACTTACAAAGTAATGCATCAAAAAGTAAGATGGATTGAGTTCCGGCAAAATGCTGCTCTAGGCAGAAGCACCACGCCGTCCCTCCACAGCAAAGATCCGAAAAACTAAGCCGAACAGAGAATACAACAATCCTGAAACCCTAAAACATCAAATAAAGAGAGAAAGAACTCAGCCAAGCACCAAATGGAGTGAGAAACTGACAGAGAACGGAGAGTGAGGAGAGATTCTTGCAGAGGTCCCCTACCAGCTCATGCAGTGTGGATCCGCCATCTTGGACTCCTATCGGAGACCAGCAAACAGGGTGTACGAGAAAGCAGCCTCACGGAGCGTCCAGCAGGAGACAAAACAACTGGTAATTTGCGTTATACGCTTTACCACCCCCCACCCTTCTTCACCCCGACTCCGCCTCCTCTGCCTCCCGTGGCCACAATCTCTTGACCGGAAAATGCCGGCTGCTTGGATTCCACACACCTGAACAGGCCGACTCTCTGAGTGCCATTTGTTGGCTGCTGGTGTTGCCGTTTTGTTTTCTTCCTTACCTCTCACCACCTCCCCCTCCTTTCGCTCAAATACCTGGCTCTGTGTGCCATCTTTGCTTCTTCCTGAGGGGCTGCAGAGCTCC
>NW_004444037.1:9711637-9730406 GCF_000243295.1 Trichechus manatus latirostris | reverse complement strand
GTCACTGAACTGTGCATGTCGAAATTTTTGAAATGGTGTATCTTTGGCTATGTGTATTTTCACCAAAAAAAAATGTTGAGAAGTTAGAGGGTTGACATGTTGTGGGGTTGTTAACCAATGTCATAAAACAATACGTGTACTACTCTTTCATGAGAAACTATTTGTTCTGTAAGCCTTCACCTGAAGTTCAATAAAAAAAATAATAATAACTTCAAAATTAAACCCATGGCTGTCCTTATGGGGCAGAGTAGAACTGTTCCATAGGGTTTCCAAGACTATAGTCTTTACGGGAGCAGACTGCCACATCTTTCTCTGACAGAGCAGCTGGTGGGTTCAAACTGCTGACCTTTCGGTTAGCAGCGAAGTGTTTAACCACTGCGCCATGAGAGCTAAAAAAAAAAAAAAATAAGTGGATTGATGGGTAGAAAGAGGGATACATGTATGACAAAGCAAGTATAGATAAATGTTAATAGTGTAATCTAGGTAGGGAGCCCTGGTGGCACAGTGGTTAAATGCTCAACTTCTAACCAAAAGGTCGGTGGTTCGAAGTCACCAGCCACTCTGCAGGAGAAAGGTGTGGCAGTCTGCTTTTGTAAAGATTAAACCAAACCCATTGCCATCAAGTCAATTCTGACTCACAGCGACCCTATAGGACAGAGTAGAACTCCCCCATAGGGCTTCCAAGGAGCAGCTGGTGGATTCGAACTGCCAACCTTTTGGTTAGCAGCTGAGCTCTTAACCACTGCACCACCAGGGCTTTCTGTAAAGATTACAGCCTTGAAAACCCTATGGGGCAGTTCTACTGTGTCCTATGGATTTGCTATGAGTCAGAATTGACTCGACGGCAAAGGGTAAAGTGGTAAATATAAGGTGTACTTTAATCTTTTCCATGTGTTTGAAATTTTTCATAATAAAATATTGGACGGGGAGGGAACCAGCACTATTGAGGGGAACTTCAGTCAGGAGAGCAAGATATGCACAGCAATGATGTGCTTGCTGATAATTTATCTAGATGATGGTAAAGGACCTAACTTGGTAAAACAGAAACACTGGGAACAAGTGAATAGGTGTATTCCAGAAAGGGAAAAAAAATTTGTTTTTTGTCTTCTACTGACTTGGGGGCGTTATTATTATTAACTAAAAAAAAATTTATTTTCAACATCATTAGTCATTAAAGATGCACAAATCAAATCACAACAAGATATCATTGCACACCTAGTAGAGTGGCTTTATTTAAAAAAAAAAGACTGTCAAATGCTGGCAAGTACACAGAGCAGCAGAAACTCATTCATCACTAGTGTGAATCGTATGGCCACTTTGAAAAACAGTTTGGCAGTTTCTTATGAAATTAAACATGCATATACTATATGATAAAGCAATCCCACTCTTATTTACCCAAATGAATCAAGGCTTATGTCCACCAAAAACCTGCACATGAATGTTTATAGTGGTTTTATTTATCATCACCAAGAACTGGAAACAACCAAGATGTCCTTCAACAGGTGACTGAATAAACAAACCACAATGATGAATCTTAAGGGCATTTTGCTAAGTGAAAGAAGTCTGATCCAAAAGGCTATACATATTGTATGATTCCATTTATATGCCCTTTTGTAAAAGGAAAAACTGTATGTACAAAAAACAAATCAGTGGTTGCCAGGGGTTGTGGGAGTTGGGAGGGGTTGACTAAAAATGGGCCACACATGGGAATTTTTAGGGTGATGGAACTGTTCTGTGTGGTACGGTGCTGGCGGATATGTGAATCCGTGTGACAGTTGTCAATTTATGCCTCCCACCGCCAAATTCACCCTTCAATATATGCTTTGGGATAATAGATGGGAACTTCTTTAAGCATTTCTCCTTTAAAATGAGCACAATGTTAAGCTTTCTGAGCAGAGGTGCTGAAGGAATATTGCAGGAGGAAGAGGCTCTCTTATGGTTTCCAGCTTCTACGGTGGCTGTATTAAGTTTGACCTAAAAGGGGTCTGTGGGTGTCTTGAAGGGTCTATCAGGTACAGCACCAGGAAGCGAGACTCACGCAGGAAGGCTAGAAAACAAATAGAATTTGGTACTCACAGGTCCCAGAGAGGTAACTGCAGCATGCCTTCATGTAGCACCACCCGGGGTTGCACCTGGGGACAAGGCATCAATAAGCTGGAGCTACAGGAGAGGGCTTATACATGACAAACACGATGGGGTCTTGGGGTTAGCGCTTGCTGAAGTCTTACTGGTCAGTTAGAAAGTTTCTAGTGTATTAGCACAGGAAAAGGGAGACGTTTTAATTACAGGCACTCATACAGGACATGGCCAGAAGAGGCAAGGAGTAACTACAGCTGTTGAGAGACTGGGCTAAAAGATAGTAATGGGTTCCTATCCCAAGAAACTATATGGGGCATACCCAGGAGGGTCAGTTAGAGACCACAACTGTTGACTGTGTGATAAAATAGGACCGTCCATGTCAGCAACTGAGTGAAAGGACAACCAGGAAGAATTAATGGATGCCCAGGCAGCAAACTACTTAGGCTGGAACTGGTTTTATGACAGTAAGGAAATGCTAAAAAGAATTGGGGAGCATGTCAAAATACACAGGATAATGCAAGAAATCCTGACGCTGCAGTATGTTTTGCATGTTAGAAAGACAGTAAGAAGGTGTCTTAGTTACCTAGTGTTGCTATAACAGAAATACCACAAGTGTGTGGCTTTGAAGAACAGAAATTTATTTTCTCAAAGTTTTGGAGGCTAAAAGTCTAAATCAGGGTCTTGGCTGCATTGATTCCTTGTCGGTAGCCCTGCCATTCCTTGGTTCCTTGGCTTGTAGAGGGTTCTCACATGGTGTCTGTCTTCCCCCATGTGTGTGCCTCTATGTCTAATCTGCTCTTTTAAAACTCAGAAGTGATTAGATTGAGAACCCACCCTAGTGGGGTGTGATCTAATTAATGTAACAAAGAAAACCCTATTTCCAAACAGGATTACATTCACAGGTATAGGGGTTAGGATTCCAACACATTTCTGGGGACACAATTCAGTCCATAACAGACTGAAGTCAATGTGGCTGGAGCAGAGTTCATGGATGTGATGGCAGAAAGTGGGGAGATGCTGTCTATGCTAGAGAATGCTAATTACCTCCCAATATCTCATTCTTCTTATAGAAAAAACCCTGAATTTTATCTAGGTACATTATCTCCCTGAAGCTAAAAGTGACATTTGTTCATCCTCCTTTGCACCTAGATAGAGCCTTGTGACTGAGTTCTGGTCAACAGGATATAAACCAGTATTTCCTTTAAAGGGCATGCCCTTCCTCCTCCTTTCCTCTTTCCTGCTGTATGGAATAGGGACCTAATAGCAAGAGCACATGCCACCATCTGGGACTATAAACTGATGACGCCTTAAGGATGGCAAACCAACAAGAAAATGAGACAGGGTCCCTGCCTTGAAGTTACAATACCAACCCAGGATCATCTACATGTAGACTGGTTTTACATGGGAGAAAAACAGAATTCTACTTTCTCTTAAAAAAAGAAAGGAAAAAAAAGCTATAGAAGCCAACGAGCTCCCAATAGCTGGAATAATTTGAGCAAGAGGTTAATTATGATAGTATTGTAACACAAGGGATAAAATAAATATTCATGCATCCATATGGATATAAATAAATGATTGAATAAGTAAATAAATTCAAGATAAACAACAAATCTTTCTCACAGAATTCCAAATAATAAATGTAGATACTCCCCCCGAAGGAGGTAGAGCTTAATTCCTCTTCCCTTGAGGGCGTGCTGAACTTAGTGACTCACTTCTTAGGAATAGAGTATGAAAGGCAAACACAATAACTTTACAGTGAAAAATCTGGCAGACATCATCTTAAACAAGTGTTCGAGCTTAAGATCACCACTGATAAATCATGTTGAGGTCATGTACTCCCTGATATGATGCAATGGGAAGGGTATTGTTCTCCAAATTCCATAACCTAGTCTAAACATGGAAATGCATTAGACAAACCCAAACTGAGAAATAGTCTGCAAAATACATGACCAGTACTCTCCAAAAGTGTCAGGTTTATAAAAAACAAGGAGAGAATGAGAAACTGTCACAGTTTGGAGGAGACTAAGGAGATATGACAACTAATTACAGTGTGGTATCCTGAACTGGATCCTGGAACAGAAAAAGAACATGAATAGAAAAACTCGTGATATCTGAATAAAGTCTGTAGTTTCTTAACAGTATCATACCAATGTTCTTTCTTAGCTTGGACAAATGTACCATGGCTATGAAAGATGTTAACATCAGAGGAAGCTGGGTGAAGGGTACATGAGAACTCTGCTATCTTTGCAACTTTACTGTAAATATAAAATTATTTTACAATTAAAAGCTCTTTTTAAAAGAACTTAATCTTATTATGCCAAAACTAAATTATGTTCTAGCATCAAGGAACTAACTAAGACAAGGATTTATTGGGAAATGCATAAAATATTTCATTTACTTGGAATCTTATTTTATGTATGCAAATAAAAAAGTGAATACTGTATTTTTACACAAATAATGTGCATCCTCCTTTTTTTTTGGCCAACGGTGCCGTCTCCCAGAGAGCTATTTTCTATTTTCCTAAGTGCGCTACGCTAATTTTTTTACATGTTGCTGTTAAAAAAAAAAAAAACAACGCATAGCACACTTATGAAAATATCTGGGGGGGTGGGGAGGACGCAACTGGTAAAAAAAGTAGAATGTGCATGTTATTTACATTAAAGTAAGGTAAATCACATGCTATATTTGGTTTTTAAGAGATCAGCTGCTAATCAAAAGATGGGTAGTTCGAACCCACCAGCTGCTGCTTGGAAACCCTATGGGACAGTTCTCTGTCCTATAGGGTCACTATGAGTAGGAATCGACTCAACAGCAATGGGTTTGGTTGGTTGTTTTTTTTTATACTTGGTTTTAGAATTCATTACATGACTATTTTGTAGCATATTGATCTTGCTAATATTTGTTTGAGTAATTATAAAGAATAATTTGATTCTGCACAGTGGTTAAACGCTTGGCTGCTAACCGAAATGGTGCTGGTTCAAACCCATCAGCCACTCTGCAGGAGAAAAATGTGGCAGTCTACTTTCGTAAAGATTTACAGCCTTGGAAACCCTGTGGAGCAGTTCTGCTCTGTCCTAGAGGGTTGCTATGAGTCGGAATCAACTCATGGCAGTGGGTTTGGTTTTCTGGGTTTTGTGAACAGATCAGCTTCAGAAAGGCAATAGTTAACTAGGAAATTAACTAGGATTAAAATTTGCCATTAAGCACAAGCAACGCAGATAATTCATGTGGTAGTATCTGAAAGGAGTCCCTGGTGGCACAAATGATTAAGCACTCAACTACTAGCTGAAAGGTTGGCACTTTGAACCAACTCAGAGGTGCCTCAGAAGACAGCCTGGCCATCTGCTCCTGAAAGGTCACAGCCTTGAAAACTCTATGAAGCATAGCTCTACTCGGCACACATGGGGTTTCCATGAGTTCACGTCAACTCCATGGTTACTAATAACAACATGTATCTGAAAATTGATAAATAGAATTTATTTGACTTGAGGTAGTATGATTAGAACAAAGATACTTGTTAAAAGTCAACTTTTTAAACAGAACATCAGCTCACAACATGCTCATCTGTTTTCCAAAGTATGTGTTGTTTTCTTTTGTTTTTAATTGTTTTATTGTAGTAAAAATACATATATAACAAAGCATTTGCCAATTCAACATTTTTTACATGTACAATTTAGTGGCATTGATTATGTTCACCATTTTGTGCAACCATCACCACTGTTACCAAAATATTCCACCACCATTAACAGAAACTTAGTGCCCATAAGCAATGACTTCCCCTCCTCCCTCTTTCCCGCTCCTGGTAACCACTAATAAACTTTGGTCTCTATACATTTGCCTATTCTAGATATTTCATATAACTGGGATCATATAATATTTGTCCTTTTGTGACTGACATTTCACTCAGAACCTTCTCAAGATTCATCCATGCTGTAGCATGTCTCAGGACTTCATTTCTCTTTATGCTGAGTAATATTCCATTGTATATATGTACCATATTTTGTTTATTCATTCACCTGTGATGGACATTTAGGTTGTTCAAAGCATGTGGGTTTAATCCCCAATTAAAAATCACATCTTTATAACATTATGCATTTGTCAGAATCCATAGAACTGTACAACACAGAGAGATCCTAATGTAAATTATGGACTTTAGTTAATAATAATTACCGATATTGGTTCTTCACTTGTAACAAATGTACCACAGAAATGCAAGATATTAAAAACGGAAGGAACAGTGAACAGAGGGGAGGGGGTACATGGGAACTCTCTGTACTATCTGCTCAATTTTTCTGTAAACCTAAAATTTCTCCAAAAATAAAGTTTATTTAAAAAAAACCAAAAACCCAGTATCATCATTCCAAATTCATGTTGCAGTTTCTTAACTCCTGTACACATCATCTGGTTACTTTGAAAACAACAAAAATAATGGCCGGCTCGGCCCCTAGACAAATTAATTCAGGCTCTTTAGGGAGAAAGTCCTGGACATCTGTATTTTTAAAACTGTTCAGTTGATTCCAATGTACAGAGTGTTAGAGATAAAAAATGTCAAATAATCTGTGATTCAGCTCTTCTGAAAAACTTAGCTAAGCTCTTAAATCACAAAAGAAAGAAATCAAGTCAATAGAAAAATTGGCAAAGGGTATGAAGAGAGTTGCCAGAAAAGAAGGAAATAAAGCATATGAAATCATGCTCAGCCTCACTCATAATCAAAGGAAAGCAAATTTAAAATAACATGTTTTACTTATCTCTATGGCAAAGAGTATGAAGCTTAATAGGACATTGTTGTTGAGAGTGTGGGGAAATAAGAATTCTTGCAGCCATTACCGATGTGTTCCAGGGCCCAGCCCTTGGTCCACTTCTCTGCACATCTACACTCAGTGTTTCATGGTTTATAGTTGTTAGTTGCTACGGATTTGGCTCCGGCTCATGGTGACCTTATGTATAACAGAACAAAACATTGCCCAGTCCGGCATCATTTTTATGATCATTGGTGTGTTTGAGTCCATTGTTGAGGCTGTTGTGTTAATCTATCTCACTGAAGGTTTCCCTTGCTTTCCCTGCTCTTTACTTAACCAACCATGATATCGTTTTCTAGCGACTGGTGTTTCCTGATGGCATGTCCAAAGTAAGTGTGTTGAAGTCTCACCACCCTCACTTCTAAAGAACATTCTAGTTGTATTTCTTCTAAGACTAATGTGTTTGTTCTTTTTGCAGTCCGTGGTATATTCAATACTCTTTGCCAACACCACAATTCAAATGCCTCAGTTCTTCTGAATTTCTTTTTTATTCTCCAGCTTTCACATGCATATGAGGTGATTGAAAAGGCTATGGCTTGGGTCAGGTGCACCTTAGTCATCTAAGTCATTGTCTTAGTTATCTAGTACTGCTATAACAGAAATACAACAAGCTGTTGTTGTTAGGTGCTGTCAGGTCGGTTCCGACTCATAGCAACCCTATGTACAACAGAAGGAAACACTGCCCGCTCCTGCAGCATATTCAGTCATTGTTATGCTTGAGCCCATTGTTGCAGCCACTGTGTCAATCCATCTCGTTGAGGGTCTTCCTCTTTTTCACTGACTCTCTACTTTACCAAGCATGATGTCCTTCTCCAGGGACTGATCCCTCCTGACAACATGTCCAGAGTATGTAAGACATAGTCTCGCCATCCTTGCTTCTAAGGAGCATTCTGGTTGTACTTCTTCCAAGACAAATTTGTTTGTTCTTTTGGCAGTCCGGGGTATAGTCAATGTTCTTCGCCAACACCACAATTCAAAGGCGTCAATTCTTCGGTCTTCCATATTCATTGTGTAGCTTTTGCATGCATATGATGCAACTGAAAATACCATAGCTTTGGTCAGGCACACCTTAGTCGTCAAGGTGACATCTTTGCTTTTCAACACTTTAAAGAGGTCTTTCCCAGCAGATTTGCCCAACACAAAGCATCTTTTGATTTCTTGACTGCTGCTTCCGTGAGTGTTGATTGTGGATCCAAGTAAAATGAAATCCTTGACAACTTCAATCTTTTCTCCATTTATCATGATGTTTTTTATTTGTCCAGTTGTCAGGACTTTTGTTTTCTTTATGTTGAGGTGTAATCCATACTGAAGGCTATGATCTTTTATCTTCATCAATAAGTGCTTCAAGTCGTCTTCACTTTCAGCAAGCAAGGTTGTGTCATCTGTATAACGCAGGTTATTAATGAGTCTTCCTCCAATTCTAATGCCCCATTCTTCTTCATATAGTCCAGCTTCTCGGATTATTTGCTCAGCATACAGATTGAACAGGTATGCTAAAGGATACAACCCTGATGCACACATTTCCTGACTTTAAACCGTGCAGTATCCCCTTGTTCTGTTTGAACAACTGCCTCTTGATCTATGTACACGTTCCTCACGAGCACGATTAAGTGTTCTGGAATTCCCATTCTTCACAATGTTACCCATAATTTGTTATGATCCACACAGTCTAATGCCTTTGAATAGTCAATAAAATACAGGTAAACATCTTTCTGGTATTCTCTGCTTCCAGCCAGGATCCATCTGACATCAGCAATGATATCCCTGGTTCTACATCCTCTTCTGAATCCAGCCTGAATTTCTGGCAGTTCCCTATCGATATACTGCTGCAGCTGCTTTTGAATGATTTTCAGCAGAACTTTACTTGTGTATGATATTAATGATATTGTTTGATAATTTCTGCATTCGGTTGGATCACCTTTCTTGGGAATAGACATAAATATGGATCTCTTCCAGTCAGTTGGCCAGGTAGCTGTCTTCCAAATTTCTTGGCATAGATGAGTGAACGCTTCTAGCGCTGCATCTGTTTGTTGAAACATCTCAACTGGTATTCAGTCAATTCCTGCAGCCTTGTTTTTCACCAATGACTTCAGTGCAGCTTGGACTTCTTCCTTCAGTACCATTGGTTCCTGATAATATGCTATCTCTTGAAATGGTTGAACATCGACTAATTCTTTTCAGTATAATGACACTGTGTATTCCTTCCATCTTCTTTTGATGCTTCCTGTGTTGTTTAATATTTTCGCCATCGAATCCTTCAATATTGCAGCTCGAGGCTTGAATTTTTTCTCCAGGTCTTTCAGCTTGAGAAATGCTGAGCATGTTCTTCCCTTTTGGTTTTCTATCTGCAGCTGTTTGCACATGTAATTATAATACTTTACTGTGTCTTCTTGAGCTGCCCTTTAAAATCTTCTGTTCAGTTCTTTTACTTCATCATTTCTTCCTTCTGGTTTAGCTACTCAACGTTAAAGAGCAAGTTTCAGAGTCTCTTCTGACATCCATTTTGGTCTTTTCTTTCTTTCCTGTCTTTTTAATGACCTCTTGCTTTCTTCATGTATGATGTCCTTGATGTCATTCCACAACTTGTCTGGTCTTCGGTCATTAGCGTTCAACGCAACAAATCTATTCTTGAGACGGTCTCTAAATTCAGGTGGGATATACTCAAGGTTGTACTTTGGCTCTCATGGGCTTGTTCTAATTTTCTTCAGTTTCAACTTGAACTTGCGTAGGAGCAGTTGACGGTCTGTTCTGACTGATATTGAGCTTTTCCATCATCTCTTTCCACAGATGTAGTCGATTTGATTCCTGTGTATTCCATCTGGTGAGATCCACATGTATAGTTGCCATTTATGTGGGTGAAAAAAGGTATTTGCAATGAAGAAGTGGGTGGTCTTGCAAAATTCTATCATGCAATCTCTGGCATCGTTGCTATCACCAAGGCCTATTTTCCAACCGATCCTTCTTTGTTTCCAACTTTTGCATTCCAGTCACCAGTAATTATCAATGCATCCTGATTGCATGTTCGATCAATTTCAGACTGCAGAATCTGGTAAAAATCTTCAGTTTCTTCAACTGTGGCCTTAGTGGTTTGTGTGTAAATTTAAATAATAGTCATATTAACTGGTCTTCCTTGTAGATGTATGGATATTATCCTATCACTGACAGCATTGTACTTCAGGGTAGATCTTGAAATGTTCTTTTTGACGATGAATGCTACGCCATTCCTCTTCAAGCTGTCATTCCCAGCATAGTAGACCATATGATTATCTGATTCAAAATGGTCAATACCAGTCCATTTCAGCTCACTAATGCCTAGGATATCAATGTTTATGCATCTCACTTCATTTTTGACGATTTCCGATTCTCCTAGATTCATACTTCTTACATTCCACCTTCTGATTATTAATGGATGTTTGCAGGTGTTTCTTCTCATTTTGAGTCATGCCACATCAGCAAATGAAGATCCCAAAAGCTTGACTCCATCCATATCATTAAGGTCAACTCTAGTTTGAGGAGGCAGCTCTTTCAGTAGTCTTTTAAGTGCCTTCCAACCTGGGGGGCTCATCTTCCAGCACTATATCAGACAATGTTCTGCTGCTATTCATAAGGTTTTCACTGGCTAATTCTTTTCAGAAGTAGACTGCCAGGTCCTTCTTCCTAGTCTGTCTTAGTCTGGAAGCTCAGCTGAAACCTGTCCACCATGGGTGACCCTGCTAGTATATGAATAGCTTCCAGCATCACAGCAACACTCAAGCTTCCACAGTACTACAAACTGACAGGCATGTGAGAGATACCACAAGTAGATGGCTATAAAAACAGAAGTTTATTCTCTAACAGTCTAGTAGGCTAGAATTCCAAATTCAGGGCACCAGCTCCAGGTGAAGGCTTTCTCTGTCTCTTGGCTCTGGAGGAAGGTCCTTGTCATCAATCTTCCCTTGGCCTAGGAGCTTCTCCGTGCAGGAACTCTGGGTCCAAAGGATGCACTCTGCTTCTGGCTGTGCTTTCTTGGTAGTATGAGGTCCCCATATTTCTCTGCTTGCTTCCCTCTTTTATATCTCAAAAGAGGTTGACTTAAGACACAACCTAATCTTGTAAATTGAGCCCTGCCTCATTAAACATAACTGCTACTAACCCCATCTCATTAACAACATAAAGACAGGATTTACAACACCCAGGAAAAATCACATCAGATGACAAAATAGTGGACAGTCACACAATGCTGGGAATCATGGCCTAGCCAAGTTGACACACATTTTTGGGGGACATGATTCAATCCATAACAGTCATGAAAACCCTTCATGGCTTAGAAACCATCTATTATATGTCTGGCGTTCACGCCCGTCTCCCAAACTCCAAATTCACATACCCAACTCCAAATTCACATACCCAACTGCCTACTCAGCTTCTTCACTTGGATAGCCAATAGACATTTCAGGACGGACACGTGCAAAACCAGACTTTTAATCTTGCAAACCTGCTTCACCCATCTCAGCTGATGGCAACAGGCTAAAAACTTTGGAGTCATTCTTAATCTCTCTCTCTCTGTCTCTTACACCTGACAACCTTCAAAATGTATACAGAATCCCACCACTTCCCATCACCATCTCCTGGTCTGAGCCTCTTTCTCCTGGATTATGAGAGCAGTCTCCTGACAGTTTCCCCTGCCTCAACCCTGGCTCCTGACAATTTCCACACATCCACCAATAATCCTTTCAAAATTTTATTTTGTCACAACAGTCTCATCTCACAATCCTCCACGGGCTCCGAATTTTATTCAGAGTAAAAGCTAAAGTCAGTGCTGCTCTTGCCTCTCCTTCCTCTAGCCTCCTCTACTCCTCTCAGCCTCTCTCACACCACTCCACTAGGAATGGAGTGTGCCCTCCTCACTGAGCCTCAGGCACACTCCCACCAGAGTTTTGCCTTGCCTGTTTCCTTTGCATAGAACACTCTTACCCCAGGTATCCTTTCAGCTAATCCCTTCCCTGCTCCAAGTCTTTACTCAAATTCACCTTCTCAGTAAAAACTGCAACTTGACCCCTCTCCCCAGCCCCTAATCTTTTTTACCATTCTCTTCCTCTTTTCTATAGCACTTATCACCTTCTAAGATTCCATATAATTAACTCATTATTATACCTATTTTTCCTTCCCCTTCCATTCACGTCCATGAGCACACACACACACACACACATTAGCTTCACATGAGCAGAGACTTTTGCTTTGTTTATCAATGCATCTCAAGTGCCTAGAACAGTGCCTGACAAATTGTAGGCACTCAAATATTTGTTGAATGAAAGTGTTGCTGATGGGAATCTATAATGGTACAACCTCTTTAGACAGCAATTTGGTAATACTTAAGAAAACTTAAAATGTACCTTTGAACCCAGTGTTTTCACTTCTAAGAATCTATTTTACAACCCAGCAATCTCAATCCTAGCTATACACCCAAAAGACTTGAAAACAGGAATGCAAACAGATACCTATACACCACTTTTCACTGCAGCACTATTCACAATAGCCAAAACATGGAAACAACCTAAGCGCCCATCAACAGATGAATGGATTAAAAAAATGTGGTATCTGCATATAATGGAATATTACTCAGCCATAAAGATCCCATTTATATATAATAGGCAAATATATAGAAACCAAAGTTTATTAGTGGTTACTAGGGGTCAGAGGGAGGGAGAAAGGGGGACTTAGAGAGGACTGAGTTTCTGTTAATGGTGGTGGAATAATTTGGAAACCAATAGTGGTGATGGTTGCACAACATGATGAATGAAACCAATGTCACTGAATTATACAGGCAACAAATGTTGAATTGGCAAATGTTTTGCTCTATCTATTTTTACCACAATGAAACAAAACAAAAGAATCTATCTTACAAATATACAGATAATGTGCTTGTATAGATGTAACTATAAGGGTATTTATTATAGTGTTATTTGTGGCAAAGGTTGGAATGACTTAAATGCCATCAGTAAGAAATTACAATACATTATTCACTGAAATATTGTGCGGACATTAGAAAAATCAAGATACAGTAAGTCTATATGTATTGATGTGGGATGACACCCAAGATACATTGTTAAGAGTAAAAACAAAGTGCCACACAATGAGATTGATATGTTACCATTTGGGGAATACAAAGCTTTGTGTGTGGTATTTTCTTGATTAGCAATGACTGTGTTGTTGTTGTTAGGTGCCATCAAGTCAGTTCTGACTCATAGAGACCCTATATATAACAGAACAAAACACTGCCGGGTCCTGCGCCATCACTGTTATGCTTGAGCCCATTGTTGCAGCCACAGTGTCAATCCATCTTGTTGAAGGTCTTCCTCTTTACCAAGCATGATGTCCTTCTCCAGGGACTGATCCCTCCTGATAACATGTCCAAACTATGTGAGACATAGTCTCGGCATCCTTGCTTCTAAGGACCACTCTGGTTGTACTTCTTCCAAGATAGGTTTGTTCGTTCTTTTGGAGTCCATGGTATTTTCAATATTCTCCACCAACACCATAATTCAAAGGCATCAATTCTTCTTCAGTCTTCCTTATTCATTGTCCAGCTTTCACATGCATACGAGGTGATTGAAAACACCATGGCTTGGGTCAGGTACACCTTAGTCTTCAAGGTAACATCTTTGCTTTTCAACACTTTAAAGAGGTCTTTCCCAGCAGATTTGCCCAACACAAAGCATCTTTTGATTTCTTGACTGCTGCTTCCATGAGTGTTGATTGTGGATCCAAGTAAAATGAAATCCTTGACAACTTCAATCTTTTCTCCATTTATCATGATGTTTTTTATTTGTCCAGTTGTCAGGACTTTTGTTTTCTTTATGTTGAGGTGTAATCCACAATGAAGGCTGTAGTCTTTGATCTTCATCAATAAGTGCTTCAAGTCCTCTTCACTTTCAGCAAGCAAGGTTGTGTCATCTACATAATGCAGATTGTTAATGAGTCTTCCTCCAATTCTGATGCCCCATTCTTTTTCATATAGTTCATCTTCTCGGATTATTTGCTCAGCATACAGATCAAATAGGTATGGTGAAATGATACAACCCTTTTGCATACCTTTCCTGACTTTAAACCACACAGTATCTCCTTGCTCTGTTTGAACAACTGCCTCTTGGCCTATGTACAGGTTCCTCATGAGCACAATTAAGTGTTCTGGAATTCCCATTCTTTGCAATGTTACCCATAATTTGTTATGATCCACACAGTCAAATGCCTTTGCATAGTCAATAAAACACAAGTAAACATCTTTCCGGTATTCTCTGCTTTCAGCCAGTATCCATCTGACATCAGCAACGATATCCCTGGTTCCACGTCCTCTTCTGAATCCACCTTGAATTTCCGGCAGTTCCTTGTCAAAGTACTGTTGCAACTGCTTTTCAATGATCTTCAGCAAAATTTTACTTGTGTGTGATATTAATGATATTGTTCAATAATTTCCACATTCGGTTGGATCATCTTTCTTGGGAATAGGCATAAATATGGTTCTCTTCCAGTCGGTTGGCCAGGTAGCTGTCTTCTAAATTTCTTGACATAGACGAGTGGGCACTTTCAGCACTGCATCTGTTTGTTGAAACATCTCAGTTGGTATTTCATCAATTCCTGGAGCGTTGTTTTTCGCCAATGACTATGGAAGAATACAAAAGAAACTAGTAACTGGTTATATTTTGAGAGGGAACTGGGGACCAGGTCAAGGGTGGTAAGGAGTTTTCCTTTTCCCTGAATATTTCTGACTATTTGAATTCTTTACCATGTGCATATGCATACTTACCGCTTTTTCAAAAAGTAAAAGAGAAATATAATTCCCTCCCTGACTTCCCTTCCCCTCCCACCCCCACAAAAAAACCCTATCTGAACTAGTGGAACCAGTAGAACCTGATCTACAGGATATGCTCTTCATCATTTTAGCCTTCTTAGTTGTGCCATCTTAAGTTTAAACATTTGGGTCACAAGATGGGTTTTCAATGAATTTTATTTTAAGGTTATGCTTTCAGCTTTATGTAGCATTTTATAAGAAACAACCACAAAAGCTGCTTCTGACTCTGGTTTAAAATTATCAAGAGCATTGTTTATCATGTTGCTCAACATCCCCTATATATGGCCCCATGTAAGAACATTATTCTAGAATGCAGTATCTGGAAAAACACTGTGTCTCTTAAGGAACTGGGTACTCTCCCTCTTAGCTATATGTTTATCACATTTGCATGTTTGTCCCTTTTGCCAGAAAGTTTAGATCTACATTTGATACCCAATTAGAGCAGCTGAATTTATTTATCATACCCTGCCGCATTCCAAAGAGAATTTAAGGTGGTTTACATTAATGCAAGATGAAATTTTTAATTTATAGGGAAACATGGTGAAGTAGAAGAGAGTAGATAACAAGAACTCTCATGTGGCATATTTTCTATATAAATATTCTGTTATAAAGAAGTAATGTGAACTTAAGTGAAGAATCCATCTTTATATAAGTAGTGTGGCAGAGGCATAAAAGCATCTGGGGTCAGGCCTGAGATGAGTACTTGCCCCACTACTTCTTAACTAAGTGACTCTTCGTGGGTTACTTCACTAAACTTCAGAATTCCCACCCTCTAAAAAAAAAAGCTTCATAGTAAGATCTATATCATGGACTTGCTGTGCAGATTAAAAAAGACAAAGCACATAAAGAGCTTCACATAGTGCCTGGCCCTCAGTAAATATCAGTTATTAATACTAAAAATAATATTTAGGAATAATATATTAATTGGTCTGAATATTATATATTAGGCTGCAAGAAGCAGAAAAATTAATTTTCAGGGTGCATAAACAAATATGATTTTCTCACATAGCAAGAAATCCAAATTAGATTATTGGTGCTGTTGTTTCAGTATTTCACAATAATTTCAGGGATCTTTCTTTCTGCCCACCATCCTTACGGTGCTGACTTCTACCTTTATTCTTCTTGCCTCATGGTTCAATATAGTTACTGCATATCCAGCCATCACATCTTTACTCAAAGCAGAAATATAGAGAAAGGGGCATCATCAGGAAAACAAAATCTCCCAAAAGGGCTAGCAGAATTTTGCTCGTATCTCATTGGCCAAAATTGTTTCACAGAACCATCCCTAGCTACAAAGGAAGCTGGGAAAGTGAGTATTTATCTGAGTATGTTGCCATTGCAAACAAATGGATTTTGTTAGTGGAAGAAGAGGTGGGAATGGGTGTTGGAGTAGCAACAGTGTCTGCCTCTAATAAATGAATTTTCTAAATAAATGAAATTTAGCTAAATTCCAAAAGCCTTTTAAATTTTAGTCATTTTAGTGAAAATCTTTTTGTAAGGCTTTCATAAACTGAAGATGTGATCATGATGTGAGTGGTGCTTGATGATTTAAGCTCATTAATAGTATCGAAAAATATACTCTCTGCTCAGTAGCTTTTGTTTTTTCTTCGGCTATCAGTTGTTAATTCTACTGCCAGAAAACAATTGCTGAAGCCCTCCTTACAAATGTGCTGCCTTTTTCCTGCCAGTCAAATAAGTCAAATTATAAGAATCATATGTAAATAATAGGAGCCCTGGTGGCGCAGTGGTTAAGAGCTATGACAAGCTACGGCTGCTAACCAAAAGTTCAGCAGTTGGAATCCACCAGCCTCTCCTTGGACACTATCACAAAGACAGATAAGCAGAAACCATGCACCCCCTATAGAAGCAGACACAATTAAAAGCTTACTGGCTATTATACCCATTGCCATCTATTACTTACATCTAAAAACCAAAAAAACCCAAACCTGTTGCCATCAAGCCAATTCTACTCGTAGGCAGTTCTACTCTGTCCTATAGGGTAGCTGTGAGTTGGAGACGACTCCATGGCACCGAGTTTGCTTTTTATATGTAAGTGATAGCCAGTAAGCCCTTAATTGTGTCTACTTCTAAAGGGATGCATGGTTTCTGTTTATCTGTCTTCGTGATAGTTATTTCAAGGAACACTTCCTGATTTTTTACTGTTAAAGAATAGCCAGAAAGATTATAGCCAATTAATTCAGTTGGGGAGGGGATGAGGGGAGTGCTGCTATGTTGTTGCTAGGTGCCTTCGAGTGGATTTCTACTCACAGTGACCCCCTGTGTCAGAGCAGAACTACCCCACAGGGTTTTCTAGGCTGTTATCTTTGCAGGAGCAGATTGCCAGGCTTTTCTCCCAGAGCTGCTACATGAGTTCCAACAGCCAACCTTTGGGTTAGGTTAGCAGCCAAGTGCTTAACCATTTAGCCACTGGGGCTCTTTATGCTAACTATACTGCCCTTCAAAACTAGTGAAGTAGACAGGTATGTAGGATAATAATATACACAGGAATTGAATAACTTACCTTTTATATTTATTAATCCTGGTTAATAAATGTTAAATAATGTAAACCCACAGAAAAATGTTCACTCAGTCCTTGATAACCTGCTCTGTACCAGACACTGATTAGGAACTATAGCAGATACAAAGGAGCTCTGGTAGAGCAGTGATTAAAGCCCTAGGCTGCTAACCAAAAGTTTAGAGGTTCAGATCTGCCAGCTGCTCTGGGAGAAAGATGTGGCAATGTGCTTCCATAAAAATTTACAACCTTGTAAACCCTATGAGGCAGTTCTTCTCTGCCCTATAGGTCACTATGAGTTGGAATGGACTCCGCGGCAGTGGGTTTTTTGGGGTTGGTTATGTCAGATACATGTCCACTAATTCCACAGGCTTTTACATGAGGAATATTTTGCTATTGAGGTTGTTTGCCATTTTTGTTAGTAATTGATTATGCCTACTATTTCTATTGATTATATTAAAACTATGAATATTTATTATCATTTCCAAAATAAACTTTTTCGCACAGATTTGTTCAGCTTTAGCGCTGTGTGGAAAAGTCAAGGTGCTATTATCTATTTTAAACACTAGGGGGAGATCTTGCTTTCTCTTGGAGTGTTTTAAATCCCACGTCTCCCTCACTGCTTGCTCTGAATTCAATTTGTTTTACTGTCAGTACAGCTGAGTCAGGGTGAGGTTTTCATATTTAACAAAATAAAATGAGGAGACATGGAGACTAAATGTCATGTGGTATTCTGCATGAGATCCTGGAACAAAAAAGGACATGAGGCAAAAACCAAGGAAATCTGAATAATGTATAGACTTGTTAACAATGTTTCCCTGTTAGTTCATTAGTTGTGACAAATATGCCATACAAATATAAGATGTTAACAATAGGGGAGACAGGGTGTAGGGTATATGAGAACTCTCTGTACTTACTATCTCTGAAACGTTTCTGTAAATCTAAAACTATTCTAAAATTAAAAGTTTATTTTAAAAAATAAAATAAAATGAGACTAGAATCTAATGTTCTTTTTATTTCTTTTTGAAAAGTACTTTGAAAATATATATTTGCAGGACAAATTGATTGGTCTGTTGGAAAGAAGGGCTTTCTTTGTTAAGAGAGCTCTGTGTATATGAAGATATAATTAATTGGTATTAGATACATTAAAACAAAAAAAGTGGCTGTCAAGCCCCGTGAAACCAAATGAGACCAACGAGGGACAGGAGTCCAGGGACAGGGGCCAGAAGGCAGAAGGGGACGAGGAAGCTGGTGATAGGGAACCCAAGGTTGAGTAAGGATATTGTTGATGTGTTGTGAGATTGTTAACCATTATCATAGGGCAACATTTGTAGTAACTGTTAAATGAGAAATGCTTTGTTCTGTAAGCCTTCATCTTAAGTGAGAATAACAGCACAACTGGAAGAGCGTAGTCAAAGTCACTGAATGGTGCATGTAGAAATTTTTGAAATAGTGTATCTTTGGCTATGTGTATTTTCACCAAAAAAAAAGGTTGAGAAGTTAGAGGGTTAATATGTTGTGGGGTTGTTAACCAATGTCATAAAACAA
>NW_004444037.1:9708735-9711537 GCF_000243295.1 Trichechus manatus latirostris | reverse complement strand
GGGTTGTTAACCAATGTCATAAAACAATATGTGTACTACTGTTTCATGAGAAACTATTTGTTCTGTAAGCCTTCACCTGAAGTACAATAAAAAAAAAAAAAAGTTGCTGTCAAGTTGACTCGTATTGACGGCAGCTCCACATGTATCAGAGTAGAACTGTGCTCTATAGGTTTTCAGTGGTTGATTTTTTAGAAGTAGATCACCAGGTTTTTCTTTCCTGGGTGCACTCAAACCTCCAACCCTTCAATTAGCAGCCAAGAGCAATAACTGTTTGCAGGACCCAGGATTCCAGATGCATTTAAAATACATTTAAAAAAAATTGTTACCTGACATCCTCAAAGCTCTATCAAAAGCACCCCTAACAGCAGAGGAGATGAAAAAGGAAGAGGCTCTCAGGCCAGAGTCCAGGAAGCCTGCTTCAAGTGAAGTTATCGGTAACTCAGATGTACTGGGATACCTTTGAGGCCTGTCTTAGCCTGGTGTTCCATCTGAAAAAATCATTAAACTGATCCCAAAAACAAAGTAAAAAAAAAAAAAAAAAGTCTATTAACATTTCCTGAGGAGGTATCGGAGTAGTTTATATAACACAACATCTAAGAAGAACTCGTGAAAGCCCTAGTTATACTTGTCTCACGCTCTCCAAAGTTCCACTTCTCACAGGGACTCTCTCATTTTTCTCCTGTCTCTCAAAATCCAAAGCCCATTATCCCTGGACTCCCCACTCTCCTCCCCTTCTTTGGCCTTTTCCTTATTCCCTCCTCTAGAATCCATTTATTTTCCCTCCAGGTCACTGTACTCCTTTTCTTATTACAGAGTCATGGGCTCCTTTGGTTTCTCCACTCCTTTTCTTATACAGAGCCATAGACTCTTTCCCTGGCCTCTCCCTTTAGGGTTCTGTGGTAGTCATTGGGGTGTCCATTAATGTTCTGGTTCTCCTCCACCTGGGCATGAGGTAAAATTGCATGTCCCTGTCCATTCCCTTGCTCCAGACAATGGAACATGAGCAGAAATGACTTGTGTCATTTAAGAGCTAGTATGTAATTCCCCACCTTTCCTTCCCTTTACCACAGCAAACACTGTCATTCAAGGTGACGGAGGCTTCCATAAGCCTGCATGCTTGAGTGAGGACAATGTGGAAACCCCAGCCAGTCCACAGGGACATACAGCATGAGAAGGAAAAAAAGGTCTTTATGGTTATAAGCCACTGAAATTTTGAGGTTGTTTGTTATTGAAATAAAACCTAGCTCATACTGACTGACACTGACTGAGCCCATCCACCATCCATCCAAGCAAAACATACTATAATTTTCCCTATTTTATATGTGAAGAAACTGAAGCAGTGAATTAGTAAGTACCTTGCCTAATATCACCTAGCTACAAACTAGTGGAGCCAGAATTTAAACCCAGAAATTATGGCTCCAGAGTTTGTGCTCTTAACAACCACCTTTGAAACTCTCAAAGAAATAATACAAGACAACATCAGATAATCTATCTGTTCCACTTTGTTCCCCCAGAGAGCACCATCCTGCTGCTCCTGTCTGTCCAAGTTGTTCCCTAGGCCTACCACAGAGCTTTTGTGCTGAGACTTGCCTGTGTTAGAACCTTCTCCTAGATCCTTTTTTTTTTTTTTTTCTTTCTTTCTGATTGACTCTCATGTTTTGCTGAAGCTTCCTAAATGGTTCACAGAAATGGGTACATGAGAAATAAACTTCTGGGGGCCTTGAATGTTTGAAAATATTTTTTCCCTCAAACATAACTGATAGTTTCATGGGATATAGCATGTTCAGTTGAAAATAATAGTTCCTCAGAAAGTTGAAGACAGTCCTATACTGTTGGCAAGGTTGGTACTGAAAGTCTTAAGGAGCCCTGGTGGTGCAATGCTTAAGTGCTCAGCTGCTAACCGAAGGTTGGCTGTTCAAACCCACCAGCTGCTCCATGGGAGAAAGATGTGGTGATCTGCTTCTGTAAAGATTACAGCCCAGAAAACCCTATGGGGCAGTTCTACTCTGTCACATGTGGTTACTATGAGTCGAGATTGACTTGATGGCACCCAACAACAACATTGAACGTCTCATGTCATTTTATTCCTGTTCCTTTGAGGGTAGCCTTCCCCCTTTCCTTTTCTCTGGTAAATTTTAGGATTTTTGTTTGTCCCCACTGCTCTGAAATTTCATATTGTTGTTTCTTGGTTAAGGCCTTTTAAAAATGTGTTGTCCTATAGATAAGTAGTGACTTTAGTGAAGGGTAAGACAGTATACAATATTGGGGAAGCCAGCACAACTTGTACAAGGAAAGGTCGTGGAAGCTCCATAGACACATTCAAACTGCCTGAGGGACCGAATTGCTGGGCTGAGGGCTGTGGGGACCATGGTCTTGGGGAACATCTAGCTCCACTGGTATAACATAGCTTATAAAGAAAATGTTCTACATTCTACCTTGGTGAGTGGTGTCTGGGGTCTTAAAAGCCTGTCTGTGAGCAGCCATCTAAGATACTCCACTGGTCTCACTCATTCAAAGCATGGGAGAATGAAGAAAACAAGACACAAGGGAAAGATTAGTCTGAAGGACTAGTGGACCACAACTACCATGGCCTCCACCAGACTGAGTCTAGTACAACTAGATGGTGCCTGGCTACTACCACTGACTGCTCTAACAAGGATCACAACAGAGGGTCCCAGACAGAGCTGGAGAAAAATGTAGAACAAAATTCTAATTCACAAAAAAAGACCAGACTTACTGGCCTGACAGAGACTGGAGAAACCCTGAGAGTATGGCCCCCGCACACCCTTTTAGCTCAGTAAT
>NW_004444037.1:9664562-9708635 GCF_000243295.1 Trichechus manatus latirostris | reverse complement strand
GGAGAGTGTTGACATGTCGTGGGGTTGTTAACCAATGTCATAAAACAATATGTGTACTAACTGTTTAATGAGAAACTATTTGTTCTGTAAACCTTCCTCTAAAGTACAGTTAAAAAAAAAAAAAGTGCTGTCCTGGGCTGTCAGTGGACCTTTTTAGCTTGGAGACTCATGTTCTTCAGTTCTGGAAAATTTTCTTCTTTACTTGTGAATATACTTCACTAAACAATAAGCTCTGTGAGGGAAGGGACTATATGTATCTTGCTCATGATTCTTTTATGATGCCTAGTGTAGTACCTGGAGACCCTGAGTGGTGGAAATGATTAAGCACAGGACTACTAACCGAAGGGTTGGAGGTTCAAATTCACCCAGAGGCACCTCGGAAGTAAGGTCTGGAGATCCGCTTCTGAAAGGTCACAGTCTTGAAACCCTATGGAGCAGTTCTACTTCACACACATGGGGTTGCCATGAGTCAGAATGAACTCGAAAGCAACTAACAACAGTGTATATACCTGGAGTCCAACAGCTATTTGAATGAATGTATACTTTGGGGAAGATATTGAGCTGAGTTTTAGACATGTCAAGCCTGAGGTGAAAGCTGTATGTAAGAGCCTGGAGCCCTATAAATGTAGGGCTGGAAATGTAGACTGGACTTAACAGCATATATTTGGTAACTGAAGCCTTGGTTGTAGTGACTCTCTCTGTAAAAGTATATGGAGTGATAAGAGAAAGTCAGTAATGAAGGGCTATAAAATAGATGATTTCTATTTCACACAAAAAAGAAAATGTTGTTTCCCAAATCCTCCATTACTGAGGATTTTCTTCCAAATGAGGAGGCTGTTCCATCATCCAGTGGCTTTCTGCACCTTCCAGCAGACTTTTGCATATTCTTTGAGAAGCGTGGTCCTACAGTGCACTACTTATTAGGGTCAGCCATCAAAGCTCACTTCTTTCTGTATCTACAGTTTGAAAAAGCAGAAGGAAGGAGACATCCTTGGGTAGAAAAAGCTGTAGACAGATGAGAAAGTTTCCAGAAGAAAAATACAGGCCAAATGTTCTGGCTCACCAAGCCCTGAGTCTCGTCTAACATATTCAGACCCTCAGGTCCAGGACCTATGCACCTCAACATCCCTTTGCTAAACACCTCCCAAAATAGCCCCCAATCCTTCACCTCTGCCCTTAACAAATACCCATTGCCTGTCTATTCTTTGCTCTCTTAACTACTCTTACATTCAGTTTTCCACCAAAACATCCTTCTTCTCTTATCTAAGAAGTCTAAATTCTCCTGCTGTTCAGCCCAGCTTGAACTAAAGCTAATATATTTCCAATTCCAGTTGAAGTTATCTAATTTGCTCTCATCCCTGGATATTTATGGCTCTCTCTATCTTCCCCTATCAGCAGCAAAATCAACTGCTAGGAATTGACTCTTAGTCCAGCATCTGTCTCTGCCTCCCCTCTGCCTTTCTCTGCAAGCACTACACCATTTCAGGGAAACCCTGCCCTGCATGGCATCTTCCTGCCAGAACATCCTTGCTGATGAGCTCACAATTGACTTTGTTAATTTTAATACTGGGAGTTTGGGAACCTGGGAGCCAATTTTAGAAAATGTATTGCGTGTTGGATGAAATAATGATCAAGTCCAGATCTAGCATGTGGGTCTAAGATTCTCCACTCTGTTGAGCTAGTTGATGTAAGTGTTGAAAGGAAGTAGAAAGATAGTTTGTGTTTTGTAACATGTTATATAAATAGGGATCCAGTTTCCATCCTTGCTTCTAAGGAACATTTTGGTTGTATTTCTTCTGAGACCTGGACAGATTTCAGCAGATGTTCCAGACTAAGACTAGAAAGAAAGGCCTGGCAATATAGGACTGGAAAAAGAATGATTGCATTAGTGTGTAGTAGGATATAGTATTTTGAGTGGGGAAAAGAAGACCAGAAATTTCAAATGAAGAGAGAAGGAAGCTTCCCTTGAAGCAAGTCTGCAGACAACATGGCATCTTACTTACCTAACAGCAATATGCTTTCAGTTAGCCAATTCATAAGAAATTATCCTGAGTTTAAAAAAAATCAAACCAAATCCGTTGCTGTCAGGTCGATTTCAACTCATAGCAACCCTATAGGACAGAGTAGAACTGCCCTATAGGGTTTCCAAGGAGTGGCTGATGGATTTGAACTGTCAACCTTTTGGTTAGCAGCCAAATGCTTAACCACTACGCCACCAGGCCCATATAAATGACATATAGACATGAAAATGAAAAACCAATTAACAGCATTATGTTCCTTTTAAAATACTTGTCATAAGGAATGAGACCATTTCTAAAATCAAATGAAATTATTTATGCTTATCCTTATTTGTTTCCTGTGACCAAGAGAAGCTAGATATGCACCCAACCCATTCTGTCCTTTGGACACACAGCTAAATGTCTTTCCCAGGCTTCATGCATCTAGGTGGGACCATGTGACTCAGTGGTGTGCCGGTAAATGTTTGACAACTGGCTCTCCAGATGAAAAAGCCTAATCTGTAGCATTTGCCTATTTCCATGGTGTAAATATTCCCACCAAGGCCTATTTGAAACTACCAACATAATGTCATTGAACATGGAGCTGGGAAGAGATGCACAGACATGACTCTCAGAAGCTGGGACCAGCTGGTTCTAGCACAACACTGAGACTGTGACTAGTTCTGACCAACAGGATGTGAGCAGAAGTGACATGTCACTTTACAGGCAAGGAATTATGTGCAGGTGGCTTTCTCCACCCTCTCTCTTTCACCCCCTCAGCACTTGGGTGGCCTCATGTGAAGAGAGGTGGAGCTGGAAAATGGAAGGAGCTAACTTCTTGATTCCCTTTCTTGAGAACTATTCAAAGAACTGCTTAGGAACATCTGCACTGGACTTTACATGAAAGAGAAATAAACGTCTACTATATTAAACCACTGAGATTTGTTAATACACTAATATACTGCCTTTAGAGAGACTGCAACTACATTCTAAAGTATCTGATTTTTATAAATTATGTAACTCTTTCTTTAGCTGCAACTCTGGCCAGGCGTATAGTCTTTTAAATTATACCTAACAATTTCTGATCCATCTTAAATAAAAAAAGTCATTTTAAAATGAATCATTATCCTCCCTCATCAGGCATTTATTAAATAGCAAAGTAAATGTTTCATAATATTAATGAAAGACATTTAAGGAAAATATATCTTAGCTTCAGGACTGAGCTTTTAAGACTAAAAAAATAACTAAATTACCTAAGTGCTTTGCATCAATTAGCAAATCATGATTAAATTGAGTTATATAATCATTTTAACCCTTGAAACCATAGATACAGACAGATGCATCTAGATCTTTATTTTCTTGGCAAACTTCCAACCTGAAGCTTAACAATGGTTAATGAATTGTGTGTGTTAGGGTCATATTAATGCATCTAAGATGCAGTAGAATTTCTTGGTAGGATTTCTCCTAAAGATACAGACTCTAAAATAGAATGCATCTAGTGAAATTTATGCTGTGATTGACCCAACTGGCTTTGCCACATGGCGAAGTACAGTCATAAGGACAGAATCAAGTGGCTGAGACAAATGACAGAGCAGACTGAGTCATGAATCTTATTTCCTGGAATAACTTGAATCATCAAATTCTAACTGACCAATCAGACCAGAGAGGGCCTATATGTTTTTCAACAATCAGTGATGGATATCCTGAATTTCTCACTAAGTATCCCGTATCCTCCCCGGAGGCAGCCTTTATTTGGGATGGTGGGAATTCCCAGGACAAAAGTAGACTGCCAACCTCCCCTCTGGCTTAGGCTGGCTCGGCATTAACTCTGGAGTGATGTCACTGTAGGAAAGATTTCCAGGGGACAAGGTGACTCGAAGAGCATCTTTCTGGTGACGTTTTTCTGTTAGAATACCTTTTAGTGTTTAATACCCCAACTTCATAGAGTGCAGTCTCTCAATACATTCTTTTCAGCTGATGTTTATACAGAAAAATGTTTTATTATGTCCCCAAATTTAACATTTTTAATAAAATGTGTTATGGACTGAATTGTGTCCCCTAAAAACATGTGTTGGAGTCCTGACCCCTATATCTGTGGACTTAATCCTATTTGGAAATAAAGTTTTCTTTGTTATATTAATGAGACCATATCCGTGTAGAGTGTGTCCTAAACCTAATCACTTCTGAGGGATATGAAGAGCAGCCTAGACACAGAGATGAGGGAGCACAAATGGGGGTGGGGGAGACAGATGCCATGTGGAGATCACTAAGTGTCTAGTAATCATCTTAGGCTGGGTTCTCCAGAGAAGCAAAACCAGTAAAACATATAAATATATATATACAAAACTTGTTGCTGTTGAGTCGATTCCGACTCATAGAGACCCTATAGGACAGAGTAGAAGTGCCCTATGGGGTTTCCAAGGAGAGGTTTGTAGATTTGAACTGCTGACCTTTTGGTTAGCAGCCAAGCTCTTAACCACTGCGCCACCAGGGCTCCAATATATATATATATAGAGAGAGATTTATATCAAGGAAATGGCTCACGCAGTTGTAGAGGCTGAAACATCCCAAGACCATGAGTCAGGATAGAGGCTTCTCTTGATTCACACAGTTGCAGGGACCAGCAAACCCAAGATCAGCAGGTCAAAGAGCAGGGCTCTTGCTCACAGGCTGTGAAGACCAATGAATCCCAAGATTGACAAGCAAGACCACAGGTAAGCTGCTAGCTCAAGTCCCAAGAATCGGAGGTCAGATGAACAGGAGCCGGCTGCAGGATCCAGCATGAGCAAAAAGCCACAAGCCTTGCCAGAATGTCCACACACCCAAGGAAACTCCTTTTCAACTGACTGGCTACTCAGAGCGGATCCCATCATGGGGGTGATCACAACATCATACAACTGATAAACCACTGAGAATCATGGCCTAGCCAAGTTGACATAAAATCTTAACCATCACGGTTATCTAGTGCTGCTGTAACAGAAATACTACAAATGAATGACTTTAATGAACAGAAATTTATTTTCTCACAGTTTAGGAGGCTAGAAGTCTGAACTCAGGGTACCAACTGTAGGGGAAGGCTTTTTCTCTCTGTCAGCTCTGGAGGAAGGTCCTTGTCTCTTCTGAGCTTCTGCTCCTGGGCAGTCTTCATGTGGCTTAGCATCTGTCTTCCCCCATCTCTGCTTCTTTCACTTGCTTGTTCAATCTCTTTTATATCTCAAAAGAGATTGATTTAAGACACACCCTACACTAATCCTGTCTAATTCCCAAATGAGATTATAACCAAAGGCATAGAATTAAGGATTTACAACACATATTTTTTGGGGACATGATTCAATCCATGACAGCAAGTAACTGAGCAACACAGGCTACAGAAGCTGAGACAAGGGTCTTCCCCCAGAGCAGAAAGAAAGAGAGCCTTTTTCTAGAGCTGGCACCCTGAATTTAGACTTCTAGCCTACAGAACTGTGAGAAAATAAATTTCTGTTCTTTAAAGTCACTCACTTGTGGTATGTCTGTTACAGCAGCACTAAGAAACTAAGACAAAATTATATATAGGTAAAATCTCAAATTACTTCTGAAAACAATTGGGAGAACATCAGAATCACATGAGGATGTTTTGAAAAGGGCATCAAGTGTACAGTCTTGGATGTAGCTGGATCTCAGAGGGGCCATGTCACTGCACACATATCTACTATTTATAACAATCTTAGTAATTACATGGCATCCAAGAAGTGGTGTTTTAATCATTTTACATCATAACATGGTGGTTTGTTACTTACATATAGGTATGCAGTTGCCTTATTTAGTCTGATTTTAGGAAACCAATTGGGAGTTTTTGATTGACATGTAACATTTTAATATCTTACCCATTTTAAATTATGGAAATAGTATTTTCACACAGAATATCTGCCTTTAGAAATAGCTTACTGACGTTAAAAACAAGGTGACTGTAAATATGCTTAAAACATAAGTGTGTACAAGAATATATTACATGAATAATGTATGCACTTCTAAAATTTATTAATATTTGTACATATACATAATTTTATACACATATATAAATGTGATCCTATTCCATAATAATAGCTTTTTAAAGGCAGTCTTTTTTCCCTTTTCCTTTTATTTTGATTCTCCTTTCTCTATCCATTTCACTTTCTGCCCTCCAACCAAATAACTATTGTTGCCAACCTAATATGTACTATTACATTTTTTCCATGTTTGTATAATGATGTATAAAAACATTTATGTAGTATCATTTATGAATATTTTGGCTGAAAGCATCAGAAAATTCAACTAACAGTGACTTAAACAAATAAGCCAAAAAAACTGAACCCACTGCTGTCAGTCGATTCTGACTCATAGCTGCATGTCTCTGGCTACTGGTGAGTTTAAGCATCTGTTCATGTGCTGGTTGCTCATTGGGATTTCTTCTGTCAATTGCCTGGCTATGTATATTATACATTTTTCTTTTGGTTTGTTTTTATTGGGTTGTTTAATCCCTTATTATTAGTTTGTAAGAGCTCTTTATGTATGATGGATATTAGCTTTTTATCTGTCCTCCATATTGCAAATATTATTTTTTCCAAAGCTATGTTTGTCCATTGTCTTTGTTGGTGATATTTACCATACAAAAGTGTTTTAGAATTTTATAGCTAAATATATCTTTTTTTTTTTCCTTTAGAGTTTTTGCACTTCTGTTCTTGGCTAAGAAAACAATAATAATGATAAGAGAAAACACTTAACAGAATATTTATGTGCCATGCACAGCTCTAAGCATTTTATGTATATTAATTCATTTAATCCTCACACAACCCTCTGAGTCAGGCTTATTTATTTTCCCCATTTTACTGATGAGGAAACTGAGGCACGGGAATGTTTATCTGCCCAAGGTCACATAGCTAATAAGTGACAGAGCCAATATTCAAATAAAAGAAATGTAGCTCTGGCGTCCATGGTCAAAATAATACATAAAATATATACATGGAATTAAAAAAAATTATAATAAAATTAATACTCTTGTAACTATCATCCAAGTTAAGAATTACCAGCTCCTTGGAAGTGCTCTGTGTAACTCATTCAATCACATCTCCTTCTCTCTCACCTAGCAGAAACCACTCTCCTGACTTTTGCTTCAGTCATCCTCATTCTTTTATTTATAATAGTTTTATAACCTATGTAAATATCACTAAATAATATGTTGCTTAGTTTTGAAAAGCAAGTACAAACCTAGCTGTGAAATGAAAGGGCAATACTGCCACTATTAGAGATAGCATCTCCCAGGTAATGATCAGCTGGTTCATAAGCTGACTTTACCTTCCCTGAGTTTACCAGAGCCTGTTGGGGGAACGCAGTCAGTAGGTAGGGTCAAGACTGAGTTCTGACAGGAAAAGCTTTAAACACAGAAGGAAACATTCTTTGATGGTTATGAGGGTGAGGAGGGAGGGTGAGGGTTATTTACTAACTAGATAGTAGACAAGAATTATCTTAGGCGAAGGGAAAGACAGCACACACTCCAGGGGAAGTCAGCACAACTGGACTATACCAAAGCTAAGAAGTTTACTGAATATAATCAAACACTTCAAAGGACAGAGTAGCAGGGGTAGGGGTCTGGGGACCATGCTTTCAGAGGACATCTAGGTCAACTGGCATAACAAAGCTTATAAGAAAACGTTCTGCATCCTACTTTGGTGAGTGGCATCTGGGGTCTTAAAACCTTGCAAGCAGCCATTTAAGATGCATCAATTGGTTCCAACCACCTGGAGTAAAGGAGAATGAAGAACACCAAAGACACAAGGAAAGTATTAGCCCCAGAGACAGAAAGGGCCACATAAACCATAGATTTCATCAGCCTGAGACCAGAAGAACTAGATGGTGCCTGGCTACCACCAATGACTGCCCTGACAGGCAACACAACAGAGAGTCCCTGATGGAGCAGAAGAAAGGTGGTGTACAGAACTCAAATTCGAGCAAGAAGACCTGACTTAATGGTCTGACTGAGACTGCAGGAACCCTGGAAAGCATGGCCCCTGTCAGCCCAGAACTAAAACAATTTCCTAGGCCAACTCTTCAGACAGGGATTGGACTGACTGTGGGACATAAAGTGATACTTGTGAGGAGTGTACCTCTTAGCTCAAGTAGATACAAGAGACTAAATGGGCAGCTCCTGTCCAGAGGTGAGATGGGAAGGCAGAGAGGGTTAGGAGCTGGTTGAAAGGAGGAGTGTGCTGTCACAGTATAGGGAGAGAAATTAGGGTCACATAACAATGCATGTATATGTTTTTGTATGGGAGACTAACTTGAAATGTAAACTTCATTTAAACTACAACAATAAAAGAAAAAAAAAGAGTGAGTTCTGAGAAGCAGATATCTGACCATGGTTTGGGCATCTGGCAGGGCTGTAGGGTCAAACATAGAGATTGTCTACCAGAAATAAGATTAAAGAGAAGAGGCTTTGCTATATTTTCTGCCTCTAAGCTTACATGTGGTGTTGGTGAAGAATATTGAATACATCGTGGACTGCCAAAAGAATGAACAAAACGATCTTAGAAGTACAACCAGCATGCTCCTTAGAAGCGAGGATGGCGAGACTTTGGCTCACTTACTTTGGACATGTCATCAGGAAAAACCAATTTCTAGTAAAGGACATCATGGTTGGTAAAGTGGATGATGGGCAAGGGAGGCACTTGATGAGATGGACTGACACAGTGGCCGAAACAATGACTCAAACACAGCAACAATCATGAAGATAGCACAGGACCGGGCAACGTTTCATTCTGTTATACATAAGGTCACCGTGAGTGGGAGCCAACTCAACAGCAACTAACAACAACAACAACAAGTTTACATAAGCTACCTCCAGCTCTAAGGAGTAGGAGGTCAAACCTTTGGATAAATGAATTCCTCAGGTGATCCAGGCAGCAGGATATGGAGGGAGAGAACAGGAACTTTTATAGCAATCATCAAGAAAAGTCAAGTATATGTAAGAATATGGCCAGGCATTCTGTCTTCAGGTAGAAAAAGAAAGTAGAATAATTCCAGGGATCTTGGAGGTGATAGCTCTCAATATGTCTGTCCTTGTGTCATACTGCTCCAATATGGACAGATTTCCTCTATATCTGGTAGACAGCTGTCATCCTGGTACCTCCTTTCAACATCTTCCTGGGAATTCCATTTGTCTCTCTCCTGTGTTGGATCTCTGTTTTCTGTTTCTCAGATCTTGGTTTACTGTTTTATTTTGATGGACCACCTTCTCCAGTAGCTTCTTCAGAAACCGTACATGGGAGGTAAAGTTTTTGAGACCTTGAGTGTAGAAAATCTCTTTATTCTCTCCTGATACTTTATTCATCGTTGAACTGGGTATAGGATTCTAGACCAGTAACCATTTTCACTCAGAATTATGAAGGCATTGCTCTACCGTCTTTTAAGATTTCATGGATTCTTCATTTCTGGAAATTGTATTTGGTTCTTTTGCAAAACTGCTGCGTCATTTTTCACAGTTCTATATTTCCTGCAGATTTTTAATTCTTTTAAGTCTTTAAATTTGGCAAGTGTGGTTCTTTCAAAGTTTAGGACTGATCATTCCAATATTTGTTCTCATTCATGTTGTTTTGTTTTCTGGTATGTTTCATAATCTTGCTGCTTGCTGGACATTACCCTAGATAACTTATTTGCGGTGGTTTTTTGAAGCGTAGGTTGAAGGCGCCCCTTATCCAGAGCTCAGCATTTGTTTCTGCCAGGTGCCTAAGAGAACTATCAGGAGGAAACACAAGGTTTGAGAACTCCTGGGGCCCACTCAGGCTATATATATATTCTGAATACAAATTCATGTGATGACCAGTCCGTGGGCACAACCTCCCTGGGGCAACTTCTTTTCCTTTTTTTCCTCTCCTTCTCTCCAAGGCAGCACCGCCAAGGCAATCCTCTTCACAGTTCCCAGAAGCTGGGGGTAGGGAAGCTGAGACTAGCTCAGGTCTGTTCTTACTTTGCCCTTACTGCTTTGATATTCTCCCTGCCTCTCTGGTTACAAGCTCTAATCCAAAAAGTGGCCTGGAATTTCCCAACTGTCTTAGTATGTCTTTAATGATTTTAAGATATTTTTTAAAAATATATTTTTATCCAGTATTTTTCACTATTTCCAGCAGTAGGATTGATCAGCATTCCCTAGCCTGCTATTGCTAGAAATTGAAAGCCTCCATTGATTTCTTGCCTCCAGTATTGCTGTTAAGAAATTCAAAGTCATTCTAATTCTTGATCCTTTATGTGACCAGGTCCTCGCCTTCTCCCCCCACCTTCCGCCCCTTTCTCTGGAAGGTAGCATTGTGACATCTCAATGATGTGCTTTGAATGTGCTCTGTTTCATCCACTGTGCTGGGCTCTCAGTGGGCCCTTTCAATCTGCAAATCTCATACAACTTTCTGAAAATTGTCATGAACTTACTTAATTGACAATTTCCTTCATGAAATTTTGCTTGTCTTTCCTTCTAGGAATGCCTGTTATTAAGATATTGTGTCTCGGGCATTCTACCTCTGTTTTTGCTTTACTTTCTGTTGTTGTTAGGTGCTGTCGAGTCAGATCCAACTCATAGTGATCCTCTGTACAACAGAACGAAACACTGCTCAGTCCTGAGCCATGCTCATAATCATTACGTTTGAGCCCATTGTTGCAGCCACTGTGTCAATCCATCTCGTTGAGAGTTTTCCTCTTTTACTCTGACCCTCCTACTTTACCAAACATGATGCCCTTCTCTAGGGACTGGTCCCTACTGCTAACATGTCCAAGGTACTTGAGACAAAGTCTGGCCATCATCGCTTCTAAGGAGCTTTCTGGCTGTACTTCTTCTGAGACAGATTTGTTCTTCCTTCTGTCAGTCCATGGTATATTCAATATTCTTTGCCAACACCATAACTCAAATGTATAAATTCTTCTTTGATCTTCTATTCATTGTTCAACTTCTGCGTGCATATGAGGTGATTGACAATACCATGGCTTGGGTTAAGTACACCTTAGTCCTCAAACGGACAGCTTTACTTTTTAACACTTTAAAGAGGTCTTCTGCAGCAGATTTGCCCAACACAATATGCTATTTGATTTCTTGACTGCTGCTTCCATGGGTGTTGATTGTGGATCGAAGTAAAATGAAATCCTTGACAACATCCATCTTTTCTCCGTTTATCATGATGTTGCTTATTGGTCCAGTTATGAGGATTTTTGTTTTATGTTAAGGTGTAATCCATACTGAAGGCTATAGTCTTTGATCTTCATCAGTAAGTGCTTCAAGTTCTCTTCGCTGTCTCTCTAGAACGTTTTAACTTTGTTTTTCAAATCTTCTATTGTGTTTCATTACTGCTTTCATATTTTTAATTTTTAAGAGCTCTTTTTTTGTTCCTTTTTATAGCATCGTGTTTTTGTTTCATGATTGCAGTATCTTACTATGAGAGAGATTTTTTATTTTATCTTTTAAAAAAGTTTTATTCTCCCTGCTTGGTCTCTTTTTTTTGTACTTTAGATGAAAGTTTACATAGCAAACTAGTTTCTCATTAAACAATTAATAACACATATTGTTTTGTGACATTGGTTACGAGCCCCATGACATTTCAATACTCTCCCTTTCTCAACCTTGGGTTCCCCATTACCAGCTTTCCTGTCCCCTCCTGCCTTCTCATCCTTGCCCCTGGGCTAGTGTGCCCACTTAGTCTCATTTTGTTTTATAGGCCTTTCTAATCTTTGGCTGAAGGTTGACCCTCAGGAGTGACTTTATTACTGAGCTATAAGTGTGTCCAGGGGCCATACTCTAGAGGTTTCTCCAGTCTCTGTCAGACTAGTCAGTCTTTTTTTGTGTGTGTGTGAGTTAGAATTTTGTTCTACATTTTTCTGCAGCTCCGTCCAGGACCCTCTATCATGATCCCTGTCTGAGCAGTCAGTGGTGGTAGCCGGGCACCATCTAGTTGTGCTGGACTCAGTCTGGTGGAGGCGTGGTAGTTGTGGTCCATTAGTCATTTGGACTAATCTTTCCCTTACGTCTTTGGCTTTCTTCATTCTGCGTTGCTCCAGACGGGGTGGGACCAGTGGAGTATGTTAGATGGCTGCTTACAAGCTTTTAAGACCCCAGATGCTACTCACCAAAGTAGAACATTCTCTTCATAAATTATGTGATGCCAGTTGAGCTAGATGTTCCCTGAGTTGGTCTCAATTTTTGTATGCTGAATTTGTTTGTGTGGATCTCTATCTTCCACACTGGAGGTTTTCCGTAAGGGTATGGTAATCACTGGTTGTCTACTCATGCTTAAGAGAGGGAGACTAAAAAGCTGATTGCTTTGAGCGCATGAGTGGGACTTGTCTTCCCTTTAGGGTGACATGGCTGGGAGTCTCCAGTACACTATCTTTCGAATAGAGCTGCCAAGCTCTGGGAACCAAGTAGAAAAAAAAATACCCTCAGTATCCTGTGTTTGGTTCTTCTCAAAACTGCTACGTCATTTTTCACAGTTCCTACTCAACTATTCCTTTTGTTTATTTGTACCCTCATCTATGCCTGATGCCCCCCAGTCCAGAGAATCTTTTATCCTCTTCAGATGAATACTCCAGTCTAGGGAAGCCTATCCAGATACATACACTGGAGAGTAGATCTGGACATTTAACTTTTTTATTTTTATTTTTTAATTTTTGAGATATAATTTAAATACAGAGAAACACACAGACTGTAAGGGTGGATCTACCTAACTACTTCTTAAACAATTCTCCTAATTTTAGCCCATGCTTCACCCTGTCTTCCCTAAGTATGTAGTGCTGCCTTTGGGGGTTCTGTAGTATAAATCAAGTTGGTGTTATAATTGAATCCTAATCTAGGTGAGACAAGAGCTGGCTCTGGTTACCAATTCTCTCAGAAGACATTTTTCTTTCCTTTCTTCCCCAGAGCCTAGGCTGAGGCAAACAAGTTACATCTTTATGTGCTTTGCCTTTGCTAAGGGGCAAATATTTTTCTGTCCTACCTTTCAAGGAGGGTGTGGCCTTTCAGGAGTCTCTGGGTGGTGCAAACAGTTAATGTGCTCACCTGCTAACCAAAAGGTTGAGGATTCAAGTCCATCTAGGGGCACCTAGGAAGAAAAGCCTGGCAATCTACTTCTGAAAAATCAGTCATGAAAACCCTATGGAGCACAGTTCTGCTTTGAGACATATGGGGCCACCATGAGTTGGAGTTGACTCGATGGCGACTGGTTATTGGTTTGTGGCTTTTCAAGAATCCTGGCTTTATATGGGACATCTCCCTTCCAACTTCCCACATTGTTCAGACCCAAGGCTCTGTCCCCTGGGTTCTATCCCCTTCATGCCCCCAACCCAGCCTCACATCAGGGCTCTGGTTGGATTTCTAGTATTGGCAAATGCCCTCAAGACAACAGAGGCTTCGGCACTAGCTCATTACTCTACATTCCTGGTTTTGAAAAGGATATTTATTGTATTTAACTCAGCAGTTTTGGTATTTTATAGCTGGAGGATTTTTCAGAATATCCAGTCCACAGTGTTGTTCAGAACAATTCATCTTGTTAAATCCTATTTATCTTCAAAGGCTCAATTCAAAGGTCACTTCTTATGTAAAAGCTTTGCATACTTCTCCGAGAGGACTTAATCTCTTCTTCCTCTAAGCTCTCATATCTTCTCGTGATACCCAAACTCCAGAACTGTAACTCACTTGGGAGTTTGCTTTAGCTGTGCCTCACAGATCTGTTTCCCCACCAGTTATGAGCTACTGAAAGGCAAACACTTTTGGATCCATCTCCATCTTCTGCATCATGCCCGCCACCTGGGGCTTTACTTCATACTCATTGAATTAAAAAAAAAAAAAAGCAATCGGTAATATGCTGATGGCACAGTTCACTTCCTACCAAGGCTCCAATCATGTCTGTTGTGAGATATTTGACACACGCATATTCAGTGCAAGCATGTTTCAGGGACATCAGTCTGTCCCTGAGACATGCCATGCTTGTTTTTAATCTCAAGGTCTTTGTACTTACTATCCTTATACTTGGAATGCTCTTCTACTGGATGTTCACATGGCTACCACCTTCTCCTTATGTAAGTCTCAGCTTAAATGTTACCTCCACAGAGAAGGCTCTCCTAACTGTCCCCCACCCTCATGCCCAGTCACATTGTCCTATTTTCTCTTCTACATATGATTATAGCATATGATTATATAATCACTCAAAATTAACTTATTTCTGTGTTTAAATAAATAACCACATAAATGCAATCTGTGTAGTAGTACCCTGTCATGGATTGAATTATGTCCCCCAAAAAATGTGTGTATCAATTTGGCTGGGCCATGATTCCCAGTATTGTGTGGTTGTCCTCCATTTTGTGATTGTAATTTTACTTTAAAGAGGATTAGGATGGAATTTTAACACCCTTACTAAGAAAGGTCACATCCCTGATCCAATGTAAACAGAGTTTCCCTGTGATATGGCCTGCACCACCTTTTGTCTTACAAGAGATAAAAGGAAAAGGAAGCAAGCAGAGAGTTGGGAACCTCATACCACCAAGAAAGCAGTGCTGGGAGCAGAGCTCATCCTCTGGACACGGGGTTCCTGTGCAGAGAAGCTGCTAGTCCAGGGGAAGATTGACAAGGACTTTCCTCCAGAGCCCACAGAAAAAGCATTCCTCTGGAACTGACACCCTGAATTTGGACTTGTAGCCTACTAGACTGTGAGAGAATAAATTTCTCTTTGTTAAGGCCATCCACTTGTGGTATTTCTGTTATAGCAGCACTTGATGACTAAGTCACACCCCTAGAACCTAGAATGATTCCAGGCACGTGATAGCTATTCAATAAAAAAGTTGTTGACCGATTGCCTAATATGTACAGGTGGAGGGGATATTTGAAAATGAAAAATAGCTCCTGGCCCCGTTCACTGAGAAATTCAATTGATCAAAAACAGATATTCTTTTAGGCCATGTTTGAAATTTTTCTATGGCTATGGTGGACAACTAGTAACGTCTGCCTTTTTCTAGGCCGAAGTTATCTAAGTTGTACTCTGTAATTCCAGGGACCCCACTGGTCATTTAATTAAGTGTTAGACCAAGTGCAGCCTGTTTCCTACCTAAAGTCCTGGCTTTGCCTGTAGTTAGTACCACGTTGGTCCCCCTAGTCATGGAGGTGGCTCAGTTCCTTCCAGGTGGGACTTTGGTTTTGGCCCATCAATTTCCCCTAAAGGCTGTCCACCTCACCACCTTCTTATCCCTACATGTCCACTGAAGTACTTTGTGTGCTAGGGTAAGAATGCCACATGAGATTTTAGATGAAGCAGAGCACACTGTAGAGGGGACTTGAAACAATGAGGTGAGAACAGGCACCAGGAGGTTAGAAGAGAGAATAGGTCCTAGGAAGTGGATAAAGGGGGGGAAAAGTGCAAACGCCTCAGAAGTAACTTGGGCCTACTTTGATATGCAGTCCAGGGTCAGCTTTGCCCAGAATTGGTTCTGAAAAGATGCAGTCCCTCTTAATTTACCTTGGCAAGAAACCTTGTGTGAAAGTGGAAGAAAGAAGGAGTCTCCAGAAGGCTTCCCCGCTCCCCCCGCCCCTTGGGACATGAGCTTTTTACCGGACAAGGAATACAGTGAAACGGCATAGATTACTCCTTTGACTCTAAAAATGTTTTATTTCTAGATCCCTGTAGCCCAGTGGAAATGTGCATTCCTCCTCATCCCCACCCCAGCTTCCCTGACCACTCTGCCTTTTCACAGTTCACCTTTTACGTGCCACAGGCAGTAAGGTCAGTGGTACACACCAAGGTTTGGCCCTGTCTGCTAAACAAGTGATCTCTGAAAGGGCTGTTAACTATGTCTAGCATACAGGTACATACTTCTCACAGTGGTTCTCCAGCTTTAGTGTGCGAAGGAGTTTGTAAAAAAAACAGATTTCTGGGCTCCTCCCTCAGAGGTTCTGATTCAGTAATTTTGATGCAGGACCCAAGGGTCTGCATTTTAAACTAGCACCTGATGATTCTGATAAAGGGGAGCTGTGGGTTACTTTTCTATAAAATTGGCTTTTAGAAATAGTAGTAATAGTTAACATTTACTAAGTATTTCCTACGAACTAGGTGGTGTGCTTGTTCCTTTATATGCATTAGCTTACTTAATCCTCACAACAGCTCAGGTTGTACAAACAATTAAGCACTTGGCTGCTAACTAAATGGTGGGCAGTTTTCAAATCTACCCACAGCCACCTTGGAAGGCCTGACAATCTGCTTTTAAAAAGTCAGCCATTGAAAACACCATGGAGCACAGTTCTACTCTGACACATAAGGGATCGCCGTGAGTCGGAGTCACTCAACAGCAACTGTCTGTCATTAGCACAGATAAAGAAACATGCCAAGTGGTCAGCTGTAGCTTTTAAGTGGTGAGACCAAAACTTAAATCAAGGGTCTCTGACTTAAGAGCTCAGCTAGTGCTACTTCATCAGGCTAAGGATATTTTTAAACTTGTTTTTGGAAGATTCTCTTTTACCTTGCTATTCAGACTATGGTCCCTGGACCTGCAACATCAGCATCTCCTGGAATTGTCTTAGAAATGTGGACTCTTCTTAGAAATGTAGACTCGCAGGCTCCACCCCAGACCCTATGAATCAGAATCTGCATTTTAAAAAGATACCCAGGTGATACACACGTACTTAAAAATTCGAGCACTGTTCCAATATATTTATTTATTTATACTCCATCTCATTCCAAAATAAATTAGAGGTGTGTTTTCCTATTACATACCTTATGAACATACTTTATATCTTGAGCAATATGATTCATATTGACTCATGAGATTTAATTCATCCATCCAACTAGATTTAACTGAACTAATTTTATTATGTCTCATCCAGACTATTACAATTACCGCCTATTTGATTTATCTGCCTCTAACCTCTCCTTCCTTCTAATCCATTGCAAACAATTTTTTTTAAGCAGCATAATACTTTATTGAAACAAAATTTTGGTGAAACACCAACAATAATAAGCTAAAAGTGCAACTGTTCTGGCTGAGTGTGTGTATGTTGCAGGGGTCAGAGCTCTGTCTTCTTAGCTCACCTTCCACGGTCCCTAAGACACCTCCCCAGAGCCTCCAGGTGTCTGGGAGCACAGATGACCCCCACTACTCTAGCAGTTCCTAACCACGGGTTCATGACTCTTTCATGATCAATTATGCAGTGGATTGTAAATATAATTTAATAATAATTAAGCACCAGAGTTTTTGATGAGTTTAGTTAAAAATAACTTGGAGTAGATTCAAGTCATGCTGTCACTTGCATTTTGATATGCTTTCTTGGGGATGAAAGCCCCCATTTAGTTAGCCCCTGAAGATGAGGGGAAGATGTCAACATGGATGTCATGGTGGAGAAAGGTGGCGAGTCACAGCTGCAGCCAGAGAAAGCTTCCTTCAAAATATTACTCTTTGCTTATACACCCAATTAACCCTCCACAGCCTACAGAGGTAAGATGAATCCCCTTACCACTGTGTAGCCCTCACCTCTTCTCATTCCTCCTCAATCCCCTCCAGTCCTCTCTTATCCTGAATGCAGCAGACCACTCATGTCTTCACAGGTGCTATTCCTCTGCCTAGGAACGGTTTCTCTTGACTTTCCTTCCCCTCCTCTCCTCCCTCATTGCCTTTGCTGATTGCCTAGCCCAAGGTAGGCCCATTTTGAATACGGCTAAATGAAAGGATGGATGGATAAAGGAAGGGAGGAAGAGAGACAGAGAGAGAGAGAGAACATAAATGAAGGACATAGAGAAACACAGATACACTAACAAGTAGAATCAGAGAGACACCTGGATTCCTGACCTTCAGTGCCTGGCTCTGATCTCTTCTGAGGCCCAGCTGGTCTTCTTGCCTCTGGGCTCTTGATGCTTTTTCACACCTTCCCGCTGGCTTGATTTCATCCTTTTACATTTGTTGCAGAGTTGCTCAAAGGCAGAGACCTCATCTTACTCATTTTTGTATCCTCATAGTCTAGAACACAAGAGGATGAATTATTTGTTCCTTGGTTTTGTTAATTTATATATATATATATATAAATATATATAATTTTATTGTTGAAAATATGCACAGCAAAAATATACACCAATTCAAATTTCTACATGTATATTTCAGTGACATTGATTACATTCTTTGAGTTGTGCAACCATTTTCATCCCCCTTTTGTGAGTTGTTCCTCCCCCATTAACATAAACTCTCGGTCCCCTAAGGTTCCTATCTAATTTTTTGAGTTGCTGTTGTCAATTTGACCCCATATAGTTAGCACTCTACCTGCCTCCCTGCCCACCCATAGCTCAGGTTTTGTTAATTTCTTAATGGAACAAAGTCAAAGAAAGCTATCTTATATTTTAGGGTTTTTAGAGCCTTGTTTCTTTCCTTTGCTCAAGGTGACACTTGAAAATACTCCTTTGAGGAAATATAAAAATACAAAATGTGTTCTTTGGGGCTCTAATTTACCGTAAAGATATTTCAAGTTCTAATTTTTCTATATTAACAAGAATTATTTATGCTGAGTCCCTAAAGAAGCAGCAGTACTTTATATCATCCCAATCATTTTCCATTTGCGTGAGATACACATCAGTAAGCTCCTTCTTCGTGCCAAACCCAGCAGTCCACAGAGCCAGGCTTTTAAAAATGTAATTCATTAGCTTGGAAATAGGAAGTGACAAGAGGTAATTGATCTATTTCAATTTGCTCTCGTAGGAGATAGCTTTTATTTCTTTGCCCCACGGCCTTTTTCCGTTTAGTGTATTTTCCAGAAAATTCTTATCCTTTTTTCAATTCACTGAGGAGAAAATTTTAGACTATTTTAAATCACAAATATAGACCTCTCAGTTTTAATCTCTATTTTCCTATTGTAATTAAATACAGAAATCAGGCAATACCAACATCTCCCTGTCTTGCCATTACTCTCTTCTTAGCATTCTGTCCAACCTTCTTTATTTTCTGTTTTCCCTTCCCCCACTGAGATTTTAATTTTGTTAAAATGTTTTTACTGCAGCTGTGATTCAAGCAGCTCAGCTAGCTGCAGAAACACAATGTCATTTAATATTCCAACCCACAGCCCAGACAGTTTCACATCAGGTCATTTGGAGCAGAGCTGTTGAGGCCACTTTATATGACAATGATTGGCAACACCCTGCTGTTGAAAAAACAGCATAAAAACAGCTAATGTGCTCAGAGCAATAGTTCTGCTTTCAATGCCAGACTACATATTGGAGCACAGAAATTAATGTGGTCACCAGGTGATAATCTAACACTAAAACCATACTCTTGATTCTCTCAGTGTTGGTTGGATAAGACACATCCATTTATTTATCCAGCCATCTATTCATCATTCAAGTGTATTGAAAGTGGATCTGCTTTGGAATAGGCACCATGCAAACGCAATGCTTAGGACACAAAACAACACAAGCACAGCCTTGCTACCAACAAACTTTTGGTCTATTGGAGAGGTTAGACTTCAAAAATACATTTGCAGGTAAGGTATGGGTAAGGGCTATAATGGTAACATGGAAAACCAAAGAAGGTAGCATCTAACTCTGACAGGGAAACCAAAGGGAGTTAAAGGAAGTGAGATTTGAGCTATGTCTTAAGGGATGAACTGGGTATTTCCAAACAAAGAAAAGGGGGAGGATGTATTCCTGGCTGAGAAAACTTGTGTAAAGGACAGTAGCAGTGCCATTAATCAAGGCAAAGAAGAGAGACAATGCAGGGTTGGGATAGAGATAATGAATTCCACTTATTTCACATTTGCAGTATCTGTGGTGGATTTTGGGTTCAGATGAGATTTGCGGCTGGCAACAGAGATTTGGGAGTCAATGTCTACAGTTCACAGGTAAATCCAAGCGAGTTAATGAAATCATGTAAGAATGTGTAGAGTGAGAAGAAAAAGAACCCGTGACGGAAACCCAGGAAGAGTTATCAATCACTTAAGGATATGACTGAAGAAAAGAAACTCACAAGGGAGCCTGAAAAAGAGTGTAGAAGGATTACAGACAAGAAGGATGCGTTAGCTAGACGCAAGGAATAAGAGTATAGAACTCAGCTTCACCACCTGTAGAGCAGAAACTGTCTTCCTCATTTTTGTATCTCCAGTACCTGATTCATTCAGGTATCTGTTAAATGAATGATTTTAGATATTACCCAGTTTAATTTTATTATATTAGAAATGATACAAGTAAAGCCAAAAATTATGTGATTTGTGTAATAAGATTATTACTTTTTTTTTCTTGCATTTTCACTATGATGTATCTAGTTATGGATTTATTTCTATTTATCCTTCTCACGGTTCATTATGCTTCCTAAATCTGGATTCTTGTATTTCTTCAAGTCTGGAAAATCTTTATTACATTTAAAAATATTACTTCTTCCACATTCTTTCCTTCTGGAATGCCTATTACATATATGTGGTATTTTTGTATTCTATCCTCCATAACTCATAACTGGTCATATTTTAATCTTTTCTTCTGTCTGTGCTACCTTCTCAGTAATTTCTCAAATCTATTTCCAGTTCATAAAGTCTATCTTAAGTCATGTATGACCTTGCTGTTTAACCTGTAATTGAGATTTTAGTTTCTGTAATTATATTCTTCATTTCTAAAAGTTTTATATGTGAAGACAGGCCTATAGAGTGGCATGCTGGTAAATTTTTAACAACTAGCTCTCTGGAGAAAAAGCCCTAATTTATAGAATTTGCCAACTTCTGTGGTATAAATATTCACATAATTGCTGATTTGGAGCTATCAACATGAAGTCACTGAAAGTGGAATTGGTAAAAGATGTGTACATTCAGCTCTTGTAAGCCACTACAAGTCAACTTCAGCACAACACTAAGCTTATGATAAAAACTTCTCAGGGGACGCGTTCGGGAGCAAGGGAGAATAAAGACAACAGGATATAAGGAAAAGATTAGTCCGAAGGACTAATGGACCACAGCTACCAAGGTCTCCACTGGACTGAGTCCAGAACAGCTAGATGGTGTCTGGCTACCACCACTGACTGCTCTGACCAGGATCACAACAGAGGGTTCTGGACAGAGCTGGAGAAGGATGTAGAACATAATTCTAACTCACAAAAAAAAAGATCAGATTTACTGGCCTAAAGGAGACTGGAGAAACCCCAAGAGTATGGCCCCCAGATACCCTTTTAGCTCAGTGGTGAAGTCATCTCTGAGGTTCACCGTTCAGCCTGGGAGTGGACAGCCCCATAAAACCAAATGGGACTAATGAGGTACAGCAGTCCAGGGACAAGGGCCAGAAGGCAGAAGGGGACAAGGAAGCTGGTGATAGGGAACCCAAGGTTGAGTAACGATAGTGTTGATGTGTTGTGAGGTTGTTAACCATTGTCACAGGGCAACATGTGTACTAACTGTTAAATGAGAAACTATTTTTTTCAGTAAGCCTTCATTTAAAGTGAGAATAGCAGCATAATTGGAAGAGCATAGTCGATGTCACTGAACTGTGCATGTAGAAATTTTTGAAATGCTGTACCTTTGGCTACGTATATTTTCACCAAAAAAAAAGGTCGAGAAGGGAGAGGGTTGACATGTTGTGCGGTTGTTAACCAATGTCATAAAACAATATGTGTACTATTGCTTCATGAGAAACTATTTGTTCTGTAAACCTTCACCTGAAGTACAATTAAAAAAAAAAAAATTAAAAAAAAAACTTCTCATGGGAAGCACTTTTTTACCCCATACCCAGAAACCCGAGCCAAACCAGAAACAGAAAACAGGATTTTTTTTTTCCCTAATCCAGTCTTTCACTAAATGTGTAATTTTTCAGGGTTCCAGATTTACACCGGGGTCTCAGTGCCAACTCTCCACCCCATGTATGCCCAAGGCTCTCTGGAGAAAAAGCCCTGAACTGAAATTCAGAACTGAAGTTTATTTGCATCTTAGAATCCAATGGGCATTCCAAACATCCTGTACTCAGCACATCTAAAACCTGAGTCTCAAGCTTATTACTTTGCCTGTGTCCTGCATCTCAGTTAATGTATTCCAAATTAGAGGTTAATTTTGCTTTGAGTCATCTCTTTTTACTCCAAATGTATCTTCCCTCAATTTCTGCTACTGTTTCTCTAGAACTTTGTTGTTGTTGCTGTTGAGTTGGCTTTGACTCACAGCAACTTTATGTGTAACAGAAGGAAACATTGCCTGACCCTAAGCTGCCATTATTTTCCACTGGCATTATCATAATAGCCTCCAAGCTTCTCTCCCTTGCTGTTCTCTATTCCCGTTCTATTCATTTACCCAGGGTCTCTGAAATTCTGTTTCTGAATCTTGAATGTCACTTCTCTGCATAGGAAATTTAGCTGACTTTCCATGGTCAACAAAATAAAGTCCAAGCTCCTCCATGGTAATAAAGATCCTAAATAATTTCCATGTCTTTTTTCTTGTCCTTTTTATGCACTCTGTTCCCCCATGTGGAAGTAATATACTTCCAGACTTTGTTCAAGCTGTTCTCCTTCCCTGGAATGTCCTTTTCCTTCCTTTACATGTTGAAAGTCTAGTATTTATTGGTTAAGGAGGCCTTGACTCCACAGCCAGAATTCATCTCTCCCATCTCTATTTGATCATGAATATATATAAAGACCATCACAGTGTGTCTTGCATTGCAGTTGGCTCTAAGATGGGACAGCAAGATCCTTGACAACATAAAGTATACCTTATATTCATGTCTATCACTCCACTGTCTAGCAAAATTTTGTGAGATTAACCACAGTTGTTGAACTGAGTTTTTATAATACAATATTACAAAAAGAACTCTGAAATTTTAGGAGTCCACATCTACCAATTACAAATAACTCTAAAGGATCTAGAGTAATAGAAGAAATCAATGATATATATATATATATATACACACACACACACACATATATCAGATTTTTTTTTGAAAAGTCATTTATATTTGATCAACTGTTAGGAGAGTCTGAGCAAGTATGATAAATATGCTAGGACCTATTTTTAATCCCCATACTTTCTGCCCCCCATTCAGTTCTCTCCTAGCATGATTTTGCAGATGTGGTGGGGGGAAAGTATGATCTTATCTACTATTCCCCAATCTGTAGTCAATACCAAGTAGGGCAATGATAGGTGTGGTAAGAAGCAGTCAAGGGGATTAATTCTCAAATCTATGGAATGGTAAGACCAATTCAATATTGAACATAAGAAAAAAATGTATCAAATATAAAATTATTAACAGACCAGTCCTTTTTTTTTTTTTTTTAGGATAATGTGAAGCGAGCATTCTTTACTCTTCTACAAACACACATTTCTTACGAAGGTTAGATGAGTGAATAAGAGGTTGTGTTTATGATTTGCTTCTTGTATAATAGGCAAGATGTTTTAAATTCTTCCAAGAGAAATCCAGCCTTAAAGGATGTTTCAAAATAACACTTGCTGAATTAAAAAATGTTCGTGCTTTTTCTTCTTTCTATGGAGTGATGGAAAATAAAACAATATGAATCCAAACTAATTAATGAAATCTAATTTTAATAAAAACTTCTTCTTTCTTTTATCTCACTTCTGCTACTTAATCGTGTTGTCTGATTATTCAATAAGAGGTATTATTTCAGTACTTTCTAAGTAGTGAGCCTTGAAAAATCATTGGCAATTTCTTTTCATGTTTAGATCAAATAAATTCTCAGTTTAATATCCTGTTAGAGCTTAGTAGATAGTTTTTGCCTTTTCACTTTATCAGATGACAAATGCCTCCCTGCTACAAGGCTTTGCCATACAAAGATAGTCATTTGAAACCCCCCCAAAATCTTCGATGCATCAAACATAAGTTGAGATGTTAGAACTTCAAGAAAAGAATGAATCTCTCACATTTTGTGTTAATTGATCGGAAGGTTAAAGAATAGGTGAAAACAAGGATGGGACTATTTAAAGAACACAAGATAAGCAGAGAAAAGAGAGAGTCGACAACCTTCCTATGTAAAGCTAATCCTTACTGTTAAATCATTGAAGAGGTGTGTAGAAAGCTGTATCTCTAGCATAGCCTTAGAGATAACATGAAAAGTAGGACGTGGACTAAATCAAATTTCAGTGATGCCTTTTTGTAGGGACTAGGAACTGTGCAACTAAATCACATGACTTGAGAGCAGATGAGATGGTACTTTTACAATGATAACTGCTGTATGAGATCTGATGTGTTATCAGAGTAAACAGGATGAGCTGGGGAAAGTTGTGCAAGGAGACAAGGATCACAGCCTCAAATAATGTAGCAAAAGGTTTGGAAACAACAGTCATACACACGTTAACTTTGAGATACCAAGATAATTTTAGCATATGATCTGGGAAGTTGTAAGGTTAAAGGGGAAATTTACACACAGCTACCTACCTAATTGGAGTCCCTGGGTGGTACAAATGGTTAACATGCTCCGCTGCTAACCAAAAGGTTAGAGGTTCTAGTCCACCCAGAGATGCCTCAGAAGAAAGGCCTAGCAATCTACTTCTGAAAAATTGGCCATAGGAAAAATCTTACAGGGCACAATTCTCCTCTGACATACATGGGGTCACCACGAGTTAGAACAGACTCAACAGAAACTGGTTTATTAACTCTATCTGTATTCAGTAATGGCCCCAACATCTCCATGTATATGACGGTTGGTATGGAAAGTTGATCGACCTTAATGATAGATTAAGCTGTTAAGAACTGCTTATTTTGTGCAAAAACAATGTAGCCAATGCTTTCCCTGGCCATATAAGTTTGGGGATGCAATCCAGGAATATGAGTTACACTGAAGCCCACAAAATAATAGCCTTTGACTCCCAAATCCCATCTGTAAAATTACTAGATGCCTGTAATGGATTGAATTCTGTCCCCCAAAAACGTGTGTCAACTTGGCTAGGCCAGGACTCCCAGTGTGGTGTGATTGTCCACCATTTTGTCATCTGATATGATTTTCCTATGTGTTACAAATCCTACCTCTATGATGTTAATGAGGCAGGATTAGAGGCAATTATGTTAATGAGGTAGGACTCAGTCTACAAGATTAGGTTGTGTCTTAAGCCAATCTCTTTTGAGATACAAAAGACAGAAGTGAGCAGAGAGACATGGGGACCTAATACCACCAAGAAAGCAGTGCAGGGAGCAGAGTGCGTCCTTTGGACCTGGGGTTCCTGCTCTGAGAAGCTCCTAGCCAAAGGGAAGATTGATGACAAGGACATTCCTTTAGAGCTGACAGAGAGAGAAAGCCTTCCCCTGGAGCTGGCACCCTGAATTTGGACTTCTAGTCTCCTAGACTGTGAGAGAATGAATTTATTTTTCTTAAAGCCGTACACTTGTGGCATTTCTGTTATAGCAGCGCTAGTTAAGCAAGACCAATGCCTAATTCATAATTTTTTCCCTCTCTTGGCAAAAATGATCTCATTATTTAGGGACTATTTTGGTTGCTACTTGAGCTAGCTTGGCTAAGTGGGTAAGATTTATGAGTTTACATAACCAGGAAGATGAGGAGTATTGCTGGAAAGGACCAGAACAGGCACTCGGTGCTACCTGCACTCTCTCTTATCTCTCACCTGCATTTTGGCTTTATTTTCCTAGGCTGATTGATTCCATGGAACGGAACCATGAACGGTAGCGATTTCTGGGCTCATAACTTTCCAACTTAACAAGAGAGGAAAGGGTTCTTCCCCAGGGCTCCCATTACAAAAAAAAATAAAAGATAGAGAAGGATACTAATTGTCATGGATTGGGTCATTTTCCACCCCCTGGATTGGTCACTCCTGGAGTCACATCACATACTACATGCGCAATTTAACTTAAACAAATTCAACTATAAGAGTGATATGGGGAAAACAGAAAGACTATTGATACGTGTGGGCAATGCTGCCTGCTACTGAGTACAGTGAGTCAGAGCCAGGAGACATGAATCTACTGGTCCAGCCATTGGTCTCAGTTCCCAGTGCTTGTCATGGCCTGAGAATCTGGAGCAAAGATCCAAAAAATCATTTCATACAAAACGGTCCCTAAATGCTTACCATCCACTTCATCTGGTACTCAACGAATCAGCGATCTGTATTAATACTGGGGGAAATATGTCATTATTGTCTTAACGACTACTGCACTGTTATGGGTGATTTAAAAGATTTTCAAGAGAAATTTTACTTATACATTAACCTTTGCTTAGGATTGCCCCTAACTCTATTATGATGGGATCCCAGTTGGCGCAGTGGTTAAGAGCTACAGCTGCTCAGGATGGGTCAGGAGGCCCATCCTTCCACGAGTCACTGACAGCTCAGAGATGGTGCCCTGTAGGAAGGAAGTGGCTTACATTTGGACTTTATGGTAAGAGATATTGGAGGTCAAATTCACCCCAAAAGGGAGAGTCCACCTCCCAGGAGAATAAGAGAGGAGTCTTGGGGAGCAAAACAATTGAGATCCACTCCACTGGAGTGACTACAAGAACATGACATGTTTCACACAAGGTTTGAGCGTCAACAAACAGCTTCCACTGCTTTGACATTCTTGGGGTCCACTTTCCTCTTCTGTTTCTTTCTGCTGCTCGCTTCATCGCTTCCTGGTCTCCTTCAGAGCTGAGGCCCCTTGGTTATTGTCCGCTTTATTCACTTCACTCCCAAATTACTGCCTGATAAAACAGCATATTTGGTAAAGTAGTTGTTGTTGTTAGTTGCTGTCGTGTCAGCTCTGACTTGCGGCAACCAAAGATATAACAGAATGAAACATTGCCTGGTCCTGTACCATCCTCATGATGGCTGGTATGTTTGAGTCCATTATTATGGTTATTGTGTCTATCCATCTCATTGAGGGTTTTCCTCGTTTTCGATGACCCTCTACTTTACCACCAATGATGTCCTTTTCTAGCGATTGGTCTTTCGTGTCCAAGGTAAGCAAGCCAAAATTTTGCTATCCTAACTTCTAAGGAGCATTCTGGTTGTATTTCTTTTGTATTTCTTCTGGTTTGTTTTTTCTTCTGTAAAGTAGAGGGCCAAAGTCAATAAATTCCCTTTTTGGTTTAGGCCAGTTTGCATACAGGGTTCTGGCACTTCACTTGAAATTACCCTAATTAAAAAAAAAAAAAAGTCCAACTTCATCAAAATTAAAAAATTGTACATCAAAGGGCATTATCAAGAAAGTGAAAAGACAACCTACTGAATGAGAGAAAATATTTGTAAATCATATATCTGATATGATTTTAATTTCCAGAATATATAAAGAACTCCCACAACTAAACAACAAAATAATAAAAAGACAACCCAATTAAAAAGTAGGCAAAGGACTTGAAAAGACATTTCTCCAAAAAAGATATACAAATGGCCATTACTCATGTGAAAAGATGCTCAACGTCATTAGTCATTAGAGAAATGCAAATCAAAATCAGAATGAAATACAACTTCACACCCACTAGGATGGCTATTATTTAAATTAAAAAAAAAACAGAAAATAACAAATGTTGGCAAGGATGTGGAAAAATTGGAAATTTTGTGCATTGTTGGTGGGAATATAAAATGGTGCAGTTGCTGTGGGAAAAAGTTTGGTGGTTCCTCAAAAAGTTCAACATAGAATTACCATAAAACCAAACCCACTGCTGCCAAGTCGATTCTGACTCATAGCAACCCTATAGGACAGAATAGAACTGCCCCATCAGGTTTCCAAGGAGCGACTGGTGGATTTGAACTGCCAGCCTTTTGGTTAGCAGCTGAGCTCTTAAGCACTGCACCACCAGGGCTCCAGAATTACCATATGACCCAGTAATTCCACTCCTGGGTATATACCCAAAAGAATTACAGGGACTCAAACAGGTATTTGTGTACCAATATTTATAGCAGCATTATTCGCAATAGCCAAAAGTTGGAACAACCCAACTGCCATCAAAAGATGAATGGATAAACAAAATGTGATATACGCATACAATGGAATATTATTTAGCAATAAAAAGGAACGAAGTCCCAATGCATACTACAACATAAATAAACCTTGAAAACATTATGCTGAGTGAAATAAACCAGACACAAAATGACATATAATGTATTATTCTACTTATATGAAATATCTAGAATAAGCAAATTCATAGAGACAGAAAGTTAATTAGAGGTTGCGAGGGGCTGGGGAGAGAAAGGAATGGGGAGTTATTTCTTAATGGGCACAGAGTTTCTGTTGGGGTGATGAAAAGTTTTGAAAACAGAAGTAACAGTTTTATAACACTGAGAATGTAATTAATGCCACTGAATTATATACTTAAAAGTGGTTAAAACTGCAAGTATTATAGATATTTTACAAAATAAAAATTGTCCAGGAGCAGATGATATTTCCAAGAATCCCACTATCAATGGTGTTTGAGTGCTTCTTCACTACATGTCCAGCATTAAGTATTGTTACTGGGATACTTTGTTGATTTGATTTTTTTAAGTTTCTTATTTTGTGTTTATTTAATTACTAATGAAGAACTTTTTTTTTAAATTTAATAGTTGACAATCATTTGTCTATTGTAAATTGTGTCTTTTGCCTGTTTTTCTCTATCAACCTAGGGAGGTCTTATGGACTGATTATAGGGATTAACCCTTTGACATTTGTGGAATGTATTTTTCTCCTGGATTTTATAATGTAGAAAGTAACATTTACATTTTTCTGATTATAAAATGTTTATGACAGAAATTTAGAAAATATAGCAAAGTACAAAGAAGAAAATAAAATCACTTTTAAAAAAATAATTTATTTTATTTGTTTGTTGAGAATATACACAGCAAAAACATACACCAATTCAAGTTTCTACATATACAATTCAGTGACTTTGATTACGTTCTTCAAGTTGTGAAACCATTGTCACCCTCCTTTTCTGAGTTGCTCCTCCGCCATTAAGATAAAATCACTACCCCCTAAGGTTCCTATCTAATCTTTCTTGTTGATGTTGTCAATTTGATCCCATACAGAAAGATCTTAAAAGAGCATAATGTTCAAGGCAGACATTCTTTACTAGCTTAGTTCAACTACTGTTTGGTTTTAAGAAGACTTCAGAGGATATTTCTGGTTTAAGGTTTAAAGATTATCTTAGGGCAATAGTTTTGGGGGTTCATCTAGCCTCCATGGCTCCAGAAAATCTAAATTCCCTGAGAATTTGAAATTCTGTTTTGCATTTTACCCCTTTTGATCAGTATTCTTCTATAGAATCTTTGATCAAAATGTTCAGTAATGGCAGGCAGGCACTATCCAGTTCTTCTCATGGCAAAGGGGGCAGTTGTTCATGGAAGCAATTAACCACACTTTCCACTTTCTCCTCCTATTCTTGACTCTCTTTCTTCCTCTGTTGCTCCAGGCAAATAGAGACCAATTGTTGTGCCTTGGATGGTCCCTCGCCAGCTTTTAAGACCCCACACACTACACAAGGAACTAGGAGGTAGAACAGAAGCACTAAACATGTTATTAGGACAGTTATCTAGGATGTCGCATGAAATCTTGACCCTAAACCTCCAAACCAAGATACCAAATCCCATAAGGTGTTTGGTTGTACGTAAGCAGCCTCAGCAGCTACTCTCATTTTCTCTATTTTTTTTGTTGTCATTGTTGTAAATATATCTATCACACAACTTTTGCCAATTCAACTTTTTACAGGTGACAACTTATTGACAGCAATTACAATAATAGGTAGTGTAGCCCTACCCTTAATCAACGCGACATTTCCATTACCATTATCCTCCCCTTTCCCCTTCTCTCCCGCCCCTGGTAACAACTAATAAACTTTGTTCTCTATACATTTACCTTTTCTTGTCTTTTTATATAAGTGAGGTCATATAATATCTATCCTTTTGTGATTGACTTAGTTACTCAGCATAATGTCTGCCAGCTCTATCCATATTGTAGCATGTATCGAGACTTCATTTCTCCTACTGGCTGAGTAGTATTCCACTGAATGCGTATGATGTATGTATATGCACCATATTTTGTTTACCCATTCATCTGTTGATGGGCATTTAGGTTGTTTCTGCATTTTGGCTATTGTGAATAGTGCCGCAATGAACGTTGGTATACAAGTTTGAGTCTCTGCTTTCAAGTCTTTTGGGTATACTATATTTTTAGCAAATAACATGTGCCTTCTACGTTTGTTTGCTAACCGCTCCCTACCCCAGTGAGGCATTTTTGTAAGCGTGCTATGCTAGTATTTTTACAGCAACATGTAAGAAAAAATTGGCATAGGGGCACTTATGAATACACCTCACAGAGGGAGGAAGCAGCTGGCAAACAAATGTAGAAGCTGTGTGTTATTTGTGTAAAAATGTGGTATACCTAGGAGTGGAACAGCTGGGTCACATGGTAGTTCTATTTTTAATTTTTTGAGGAACTGCCATACTGTTTTCCACAAGGCTGTACCATTTTGCGTTCTCACCACCAATACATAAGTGTTCCAATTTTCCCACATCCTCCCCAACATTTTTTAGTTTCTGCCTTTTTTTTTTTTTTTTTTTAAATCTTAGCCATCCTTAGCCACTGCACCACCAGAGCTCTTTAGTCATGCTAGTGGTAGTGAAATGGTATCTCATTGTGGTTTTGATTTGCGTTTCTCAGATGGCTAGTGATGCTGAGCATCTGTTTATGTGTTTGGTGACCATGTGAATGTTCTCTTTGGTGAAATGTCCAAGTCCTTTGCATATTTTATGATTGGGTTGTCTTTTTGTTGTAAAGTTGTCAAAGTTTTATATATATTTTGGTTATTAGATTCTTATTGGATATATGGTTTCTGAAAATATTCTCCCAGTTGGTAGCTTGGCTTTTCATTTTTTTGGCAAAGTCTTTTGATGAACAAAAGTTTTTGATTTTTGTGAGGTCCCACTTACTTATTTTGTCTTTTGCTGTTTGTACTTTTCTTATATTTGATAATTCATTGTTAAAAGCTAGGCCTGACAGCGTTGCCCCTGCATTTTCTTCTAAGAATTTTACAGTTTTAGTTTTCACATTTAGGTCCTCAATCCATTTTGAATTTGTTTTTGTGTACAGTGTGAGGCATGGATCCTGTTTCATTTTTCTGCATGTGGAAATCCAGCACCATTTATTGAAAAGTCTCTTTTTTCCCCATCAAATGGTATTAGTATCTTTGTAAAAAATCAGTTGACCATGGATGTATGGGTTTATTTCTGGACTCTGAATTCTATTCCATTCGTCTATGTGTCTATTGTTATACCAGTACCAGGCTGTTTTGATTACTGCAGCTATATAATATGTTTTAAAATAAGGAAGTGTGAGTCCTCCTACTTTGTTCTTCTCTTTCAACATCGCTTTAGCAATTCAGGACCTCTTGTCATTCCATATAAAGTTGAGGATTGGTTTTTTCATTTCTGTAAAGAAGGCTGTTGGAATTTTGATCAAGATTGTGTTGAATCTATAGTAAAATCACTTTTAATACTACCACTTAGATATAATAAACATTGGTGAAATTCCCTTCAAGCATATATATATTGAAAATATTTAATAGCATGTAAATGTATTTATAGATTTTTAACTTTTTGTCATTTAAGGTTACGTCATGAGCATTTTCCCCTTGCCATTATATATTCCTCTTAATGGGTCTCTGACCCTTTTAGGAATCTAAGGGAGGACATAGATCTACTTCCCAGGGGAGAAAAAAAAGAAAGCACATACACAGAAGAGTTGATACATCATTTCAGGAGGTTCTCAGTGTCTTAAAATTTCATTCATGGACTCCAGATTAAGAACCCCAGTTGTAAACCACGATACTTAATGTTTTGCATAGCAGTCTACTGTGTTAATGCACTCTAATTTATTTAACTGTCTTGTAGGTTTGTGTAAATAGAATTTGGCTTAGGGTGCAGGCTTTGGAACTGAAAACTTGGGTTTGAATTCTGGCTCTATCCCTAGTAGTTGAGTGACTTACCTCAGCTTATAGTAAAGATCAAATGAGATGATTCATCCAAAGGTTCAGAAGATTATCTGGCCCATAGTAATGCTCAATTAATATAGCTCTCTCTCTCTTTTTAAAATTAATTGACTATACTTAGGATACCAAAAAACCAGATATGTTGCCGTTGAGTTGATTCTGACTCATAGCGACCCTATTGCACAGAGTAGAACTGCCTCACAGGGTTTCCAAGGAGCGGCTGGTGGATTTGAACTGCTAACCTTCTGGTTAGCAGCCAAATGCTTAACCACTGTGCAACCAGGTCTCCATTCTTAGGATAGACACCTATATATAGAATTACCGGGTCAAAGAATGTGCATATTCTTAAGGTTATTGTCATCTGTTATCAAGTTACTTTCTACAAAAGAAGTCCTCACAAGCAAGGTGAGAGAGTACCTGGTTGATTGTATCCTTGCCCCTATATCATGTATTTGAATCTTTATGAGTAGTGAGGGAAAAAAAGGTATCTAATTGCTTTAATTTCTTTGCTTACTAGTGAATATGAATTTTTTTAATGTTTATTGGCTATTTGAATTCCTTTTTGTGTTCTTGGGTCTATTCATATCATTTGCTTATTTTTCTGTTGTGTTGATTGTTCATATTAATTTCTAAAACTGCTTTATAAATGAAGGATATTTGCTCTTGGTTTCATATATGTTAAAAATATTTTTCTCATGTTGTAATTTGCTTTTAATTTTTTCAACAGCCAAGTTTATAACTTTTATGTAGCTAAATATACTGAGATTCCTGTTATGAGTTCTTCCATTGCTTTTTACTTAGAACAAATTTCCTCATCCAATATTTTTCTCCACTATTTTGTGGTGGAGCCCTGGTGGTTCCCTGGTTAACAGCTGGGCTGCTAAACAAAAGGTTGGTGGTTCAAATCCACCAGCTGCTCATTGGAAACCCTATGGGGCAGTTCTACTCTGTCCTATAGGGTCAACTATGAATCGGAATCCACTTGACGGCAATGGTTTTTTTTTTTTTTAATGGCTCTTTTTATTACTATATTTAACTGTTTCAAACCATTGCCTGTTGAGTAGAACCTGACTCATGGCGACCCCATGTGTTACAGAGTAGAACTGCTCCATAGGGTTTTCTTGGCTATAATCTCCACAGAAGATCACCAGGCTTTTCTTCTGCAGGGCTGCTGAGTGCATCTGAACCACCAACCTTTAGGTTAGTAGTTGAGTACAGACCATTTGTGCCACTCAGAAACCTCTTTAGTTTTTGAATCTACATATAATTAGTTTTAGAGTATGGTTTGACACAGGGCTCTAAATTTTCCCCCTAATGTTGTTGTTAGCTGCTGCGGAGTCTATTCCTGACTCAGGGTGACCCCATTTGCAAGGGAAAGAAATGCTGCCAGGTCCTGCGCCACACCCATGATCGGTCAGGGAACAAACTGTTTTGTTCCATAGGGTTTTCATTGGCTGATTTTTAGAAGTAGATCACCAGGCCTTCCTTCCTAGTCCATCTTAGTCTGGAAACTCTGCTGAAACCTGTTCAGCATCATAGCAGCACGCAAGCCTCCTCTGACAGATGGGTGAGAGCTATGCATGAAGTGCCTCGGTCAGGAGCTGAACCTGAGTGAGGCGAGAATTCTACCACTGAATCACGCCCTGAGTAGTATTTTGAGAACTCTCGCTTCTACATATTTTCTCCCCTCTGGATAGGCTAGACACTCCTTGGTGGCAGCAAGAGTAAGGGAAAGCAATCAAGGAAGCCAGGTGACCCAAGCCAATCTACTATTGTCACCACACCTGAAGAATAAACTCAATAACCCTAATCCTGGGGTTTTCTCCTAAACAGTGAAGATTAGAAAGAAGAGAGGCAGCAAGTGCACCTGCCTTGTTTACATTGACACTGATCTCATCAGCAGGAGAGACAACAGGTCTGCAGGGCACAAGAAGGGCTCACAATGGCAGGTTTAGTGCAATCCTGCTTATTTACAATCCAAGCCCATACCTTTCTGTTTTCATCCTTTATCCATTGCACAAATTGCCTCCCAAATCCCTCCCCAGACTCCTAGAGGAGCTAGTTGGAAGACTTTGTCTGCCTCTAATTACTGCTTATTTAATTTGATTGTGGATTTTAATATCATTAACACCAGGAGGCGTTCTCAGGCAAATGTAACTGAACGAAGGTAAACAGGAGTGGTGCCTGCCCAGTTGGGCTTCAGCTGGATCCACTGCCATTTGTGTTCTTGGCTTAGCTCATCCTGTGTTTTAAGACCATAAAAGCTCAGCAATGCTTCCTCCTTATCTTGCCTGTTTTCTTCAGGTCTCTCCTGGATTTACTCACTTAATACAAGTATTCGGGTAGCACATTCCCTCCTATACCTGAATATCTTTTTTTTTTTTTTTTTTTGCCTGCATACACTTAAATGAAAATTAGAATATTTTTGGTCATAATCCACCTCCTTCAAAGCTTTGTGGTGGACATTACTATATTGTTTTCTGGGGTTTAATGTTTTGGAGACGTGGTACCCAGTACCAGTTGCTGTTGAGCCAACTCTGACTCATGTGACCTCATGTGTCTGAGAGTAGAACTGTGCTCCCTAGAGTTTTCAATGGCTGATTTTTCAGAAGTAGATTGCCAGGCCTGTCTTCCAAGGCACTTCTGGATAGACTTGAACTGCCAATCTTTCAATTAGCAGCCAAGCGTAAGAACTGTAAGGGTACCTTATTCCCCTAAATACTTATACATCTTCTTCCCTCATGGAATTAGTCTATTGGAGAAGAAATAAATTATTTTTTATTAGTTAAGCACACAACATACAGTGGATTTAGTCTTATTTTTCAGCTCTTCTGTCATTTCCATGAGGTTTGTGGAGGGAGGAAATGTAAAATCATGGGATCAGCCCACCAGTGGGAAATGGAAGTCACCCAGTCCTGTCAGGTGTCAGGAAAGGGGGTAGGGACAGATCCACTGGAAGAAGAAATCACTCTAAGAGCTTGGTTTGACTCCGGGGTAACCCTGGGCTAGAGGTGATCCCTGATTTTACGCTAGAAATTCCAACATTGGCCTTAACAACTCAACTGGCTATCACTTCATAGTCACTGCTAATGAGATCTAGGTTGATGGAGAGCCAGACAGGCTACTCCAGTGGCTTGGCTGCCACACAAGTTGGTTTGTAGAGGGGTTCCTTTCATTTGTATATGCATCAAGCTGACTGACTTAGAGTTGTTGAGTCTCCATTCCAGTTGTTGTTGTTAGCTGCCTCAAGTGGCCCTGACTCATGGCAACCCCATACACAAAGGATGGAAATGCTGCCCGGTCCAGACTGCTGTGATCCGTAGGTTTTCACTGGCTGATTTTTCTGAAGAAGATCACTGGGCCTCCCTTTTTCTCCATTCCTAAGAACTCTGAATTTGATCTGTTTGAGGATAAACCTGTCTGAAGCAGGAAATCCTACCACTTTATTTCTTTTTAGTCCTTTAAGTCTAATGCCAGAACTTCATAAATCTATGGCTAGCGAAATATCCTCTCTCCACCTGCCAATAACTTCCTAAAAACACATTTTTCATGGAGATTTATCTAAGCAGAGCTCTTCACTGCACTCTTTAACCACATATCATCGTGCACGTTCAGCCAGGTACTTGTGGGTTTGGTTGGTGAGGCTGAGACGTCCCTGTGCCTCAGATTCCTCATTTGTAAAAATCAAACTAATAATACCATTTATCTTGCCGCTTTGCTGTGAAAAATCAAATGCAAGAATGCACACACGCTTGCACAGGACCTGGCTCAAAAACCACTAGCGCTAATACCACTTTCTACTTGAAGATTAAACATATAAATCTCATTAAAAAAAAATTGTTTGAAGATTAAAGCCAGATATTGTGTCTTTCACTCAGAGAATCCTTCACATTAAGTCAGGCACTCCTCCTGATGCTCAAGGGTCACAGGCTATTTAAACAATTTGTATTGTTTACGTGAGTGCACACATAGGGTTTTTTTTTTTTTTGTCCCTATGAGTCTGAGCCTCTAGATTTCATCAAAGCAGCAGAGCCCCTCAGATAACTTGATAAGCAACCACCCACGGTTTTGCCTTCTTTCCCTTTGTCAGGTCTTTGTTCTGCCCCTGGCGACACTCTAACAGAACCACTTACTGGTGATTAAAAGGAGGGGCCTTCAAGCCGCTGGCGCTGGCCTCTGCGAGGGGCGGGGCCTGCCCACGCTGGGGGCCGAGTGCCGACGCCAGCGATTGGGCTCACCCGCAGGGTGTGCGCTTTCTTAAGTGCCAGCCAGCGGCGTAGACAGACCTGGGCTGGGGGCGCAGAGCGCGGACCCAGCGAACCCGACGACGCCGAGGACGCCAGCGGCGCGAGGCTGAGGCTGGGAACAGAACCGGCGGGGCAGTGAGGCTGTGGACCGACCGACGGACGGACAGCGGTGGGGACAGTAAGGACAGAGGAGGCGTGCGCGGCGCGAGGGGACAGGAATCCTTGGCGCGAACGGGAGCTAGACCTCCGGCTCCCGCCGACAGCGCCATGGACGGCACCGACAATACAACCCAGTTCTTTGAGCTATCCTCTCTGCAGCCGGACAACTACACCCTGTCACCCAATACCAGCAGCCTGAGCCCCGGCCTGGACTTCCACCTTGCTCCTGCCTCTAGCCCCGGCCCCAGCCCGGAGCTCGGTCTCGGGCCGAGGCCAAGCATCAGCTTCAGCCCCGGCCCTACTCCGACCCCAGAGCCGACGTCCAGCAGCTTCGCAGGCGGCGCGGGGAGCCAGGGTCCGTCCTCATTCCCTCAGCTCTGGGCCTCCCACGACACCCCTTTCTGGGACACACCGCTGAACCACGGGCTGAACGTGTTCGTTGGCGCCGCCCTGTGCATCACCATGCTGGGCTTGGGTTGCACGGTGGACGTGAACCACTTTGGAGCGCACGTCCGCCGGCCCGTGGGCACGCTGTTGGCTGCGCTCTGCCAGTTCGGCATCCTGCCGCTGCTGGCCTTCCTGCTGGCCCTCACCTTCAAGCTGGACGAGGTGGCCGCTGTGGCGGTGCTCCTGTGTGGCTGCTGTCCCGGTGGAAATCTCTCCAATCTTATGTCCCTGCTGGTTGACGGCGACATGAACCTCAGGTACTGATCTCTCTGTTCTTTAGGATCATTCTTATCCTAGCCAACCGCATTCACAGCCATGGGTTCAAGACCAAGGAGACAGGAAGTAGAGATGGGTAGAATGAGGCATGGAAGAGGGAAGAAAAAAGTGAAGGAAATCTCGATGCCTGGGCTTTAGAAGAAAGGAGAGACGTTGACAGGTTGCAGAGGGAAAGCTCTAGACACAGACTGAGCTGCTCTGAGGGTCTTGGGGTTTCATCCACAGCTCGAGCCTTTCAGCTGACCCACCTCCCTCTCTAAGTGGTAGGCTCCCAGTGCAGGCCTTGGGCCGCTGGAAGACAAAGGGAATGGGGAAGTCAGACCGGAAATGGAAAAGCATAATAGGGCTATTGGCTCCAATAAAGAAAGTAATCTCATATAGAGTACAATATAATTCAGTTCAATCCAACAAGTAGTACCCAGCAGCTTTAATATGTCTTAACATTGCAGGGTACTTTGGAGAATTAAAAAAGAAAAAAATGCTCCTTGCACTCAGAATCATCCAGACTGTACTCAGTTCAGTAGATATTTTAAAGCCAGGGGCAGCGGTCATGAGGTGATATTTTCTCCTGCCTCAGGTTTATCGTTTCAGTTGGGTTTAGAAGTGCTCTCTTGGCACTCCCATCCGATGAAGTAGGTCCTCCCCAGGCTTCAACCCCAGGGACCTGGCAGTCTCCCTTCCCCTCTCTGCCCAATGTTCAAGAAAAAAGTTGGCTGGCTCTTGGGTTGAAAGCCAGTTCTGACTTCTACTCATTCCCCTTCTGCAGCATCATCATGACCATCTCCTCCACACTTCTGGCCCTATTCTTGATGCCTTTGTGCCTGTGGATCTACAGCCGAGCGTGGATCAACACTCCTCTTGTGCAGTTACTACCTCTAGGAGCAGTGACCCTGACTCTGTGCAGCACCCTCATCCCTATTGGGTTGGGTGTCTTCATTCGCTACAAATACAGCCGGGTGGCTGACTACATTGTGAAGGTAAGGCCACTCTTTCATTGATATACCTTGTCTCTCTTAGAGTCTTTGGTCTCTGTTCATTTCCGAAATGCTAAGCAGATTGGAAAAGAGGGGGAAGGAGGAAAAGGGGTTGGCAGCACTTGCATAGATAAACTTTAAAAAAAAGTTTATGCAGCAAAGATAACCACTTTTTTGAATTCCTAAAATGATAGATTTAATTAAAAACAGTAGAAATAAACAACCAGTACTTTTGGGGAGAAAACAGACAAGGGGGGGGGTGGAGGAAGATAGCAATGCTTTTAAGTGGCAACATATTTTCCACTAACAAACAGTAAAAATCAAAGCCGATTAAATAAAATTATTTTAATAGAATTTGTGCAATATTTTAGAAATACATTACTATATTTTTAAAAGCAGAACTCTAATTGTAAGAAACCCTGTAATAACTTTGTTTTAAAATTTTTCTAAAAATAAATCTGAACACTAATAAGGCTAAAGTAATTGAAAAGTTAAATTGTGGCTATCAGATCGGATACACAAAATATTTGCCTCAGAACACAAAATAAAATGGGTCCTGGGTAAAGATGTAGATTATATTGCCATTACTAAATTTGTGTGTTTCTTTTTCCTTCCCCATTGTAGCATTTTATATGATTTCTAAAGCTAGTGAAAGGATGCAGGATTTATATTATTTTCTGCAGTATTTTCAATACTGCTTTATTTTCAAAACCTGATATTTTTATAGCAGTAGAGATTTTCTAATAGTTGGAGAAAATGTTAAATATATGTAAATTAAACTTTCTTTGAGAACTCAAAAATAGTCATAAATAAGAGTAAATCATGAACAGGATTCTCATCTTAGGAAATTAGTCAGATAAAGTGCATAACTAATTACTGTAAAATGCACAGGCAAATTCCTTAAGACAAATGAAGAGGATAAGAGCCACTCCACTATTTCAATTGTGTAGATTTAAGAAGATATAATTTTTGTTTTACTTATATTAATTTATTGTCCAAAGTAATTTTATTATACAGGATTATAGAGGGTTTTTTTTTTCTGTACACATATCCAGTCCTGAATAAAAAATAAAACGTATTTTGTAATAAACATATATATTGTGAATGTAATAAGTATAGTTAAGAGATCAGCTGCTAATCAAAAAGTCAGCAGTCAAATCCACCAGCCGCTCCCTGAAGCTCTATGGGGCAGTTCTACTCGGTCCTACAGGGTTGCTATGAATTGGAATCGACTTGACAGCAATGGCTTTTTAATGAGTATAAATGTATATGTATGTATAAAAAGCCCTGATGGTACAGTGGTTACAGTGCTTGGCTGCTAACTGAAAGGGTGGCAGTTTGAACCCATCAGCTGCTCCACAGGAGAAAGATGTGGTAGTCTGCTTCCATAAAGGCTGAGCCTTGGAAACCCTATGGGGCAGTTCTACTCTGTCCTATAGGGTTGGGATGAGTTGGAATAGACTCAATGGCAACGGGTTTGGCAACGGTTTATATGTTTATATATAATGTATCCATGGATAATCTTGATATGCATTAAAGAATTTATTAAGCTTAATCATTAAGCTAATACTATTAATGTGATGGCATTTACTTTAAGATCTTAAGAATTCTAAGACAAAGTCAATCAAATGAGTTACTTACATGCTAAAAACTGAATAAATACATTAAAATACAATTTGTAAGTTCGGCTGACTTTGAGTTTAAGGTGAACCTATTCTTAGTCCTTAACCAGCACACTATTACTACTAAAACATGATTTATAACATTGTTATGCTTTTACAAACACTTTAAAGTGAACATTCAATATCAGTGCTCACCGAAATGATTTAAAATAAAAGGAAACTCTGGAGCCAATATTTGCAAAATGAAGAATCACAGATTTCCTCTCAATGCTTTCAGCGTGGACACATTTTGAAACTTAATAAGAGTTTTGATTTAGAATAGTCTGGTTTCTGCCAACTGCACATTTGTAGTATAACTAACTTATATAATAATTATTTCAGCATCTGCTTGGGTAGAATTTTGACCAGCCCAGATAAATTATAAACATGTATATTTAAAAAGAATAGAAAACATATGCAAATCCCACAGACTCAAAGAGTTTCCTCACAGATATCCAGAGAACTAGAAGCAAAACTGAAGTTCTCTCTTGATTTCTCATTCTCTCTCCTACCTCCCCCCATTTTTAGAAACAAGGTAACTACCAATCTGAAGAACTATTTTACACAACAGCCAGTTTACTTGAATGAGTGAAATGTGCCAGACCATCAGGATGACACACTGTTTTATACAGAATCAGCTGTAATATATCTAAAATCCACCTCTTATAATAATTCCTCTGGAGCCCTGGTGGCCCAGTGATTAAGTGCTACAGCTGCTAACGAACAGGTCAGCAGTTCGAATCCACCAGCCGCTCCTTGGAAAACCCTATGGGGTAGTTCTACTCTGTCCTATAGGGTTGCTACGAGTTGGAATTGACTTGACGGCAACAGTTTTTTTTAAAAAAAATAATAATTCCTAAGCATCACTAGAGACTTACAGGTGGGAGGTTTCTTATGAACAGATGGAAAAAAGGGGGGGGGGGGTTTGCAAAATTGCAAAGAATTTCTCACATCTTACATTTTTTCCTCTTACGTGGTCTAAAAGGAAAAAGTATAAATGTAAGATGTGAGAAATTCTTTGCAATCTTGCAAACCTCTCTTACATGATCTAATTTCGTTCTGTAGTCCATGGGGTCGTTATGAGTTGGAACCGACTCCATGGCAGGTAACAACAACAACGTGATAAAAGAAATGGCAATTGTTTCAATGTTGCAAACAATCCTCTGCAGTATAAAGTATTTTGAAGATTAAATATATCACACACCACGTTTCACAAAATTTATAGCAACTACACCCTGTCATGTGCAAATCCAGAACTAATTTCTTATGGGAAACATGGGGTTCTGTTCAGGGAAAACAAAAGTCCCCTTGACCACTGTGTTCATCAGAACATACCTGGGATATTGGGCTTGATACTGACTGATCTGTTTTGAGAGGTACATTCACAAATTAAACATACTCTCACAGTAGTCAGGACTCCAAAACAAAGTTATATGATGGAGGCTGAAAGTCTGGGGACAATCTGGAGAAAAGTTAATGTTCCTGAAGAACTGTTTTTCAGAAAGAGTAGACTGGTTTGTGTTGCTCCTGAGGGCATATCCAAGACAATGGCTAGAGGTTATAGAAGGCAAATTGTCACTAGACATAAGGATAGGCCTCCTAACTATTAGAGCTGCTCGACATGGATCTGGATGCCTTCAGGAGGTGACCTCATCTTCAGAAATACTCTGTCAAAAACATTTTAGGGCCAGTATCTCCGTTTTGTGTGAGAGGTCTCTTCCAAGAAACTGTGATTCTCTTACATGAATTCTTTTTGAACTATCTTACTTTTGATGGCTTGTCTATCCATTTTCTATTACTAGGTTTCCCTGTGGTCTCTGCTAGTGACTCTGGTGGTCCTTTTCATAATGACCGGCACTATGTTAGGACCTGAACTGCTGGCAAGTATTCCTGCAGCTGTTTATGTGATAGCAATTTTTATGCCTTTAGCAGGCTATGCATCAGGCTATGGCTTAGCTACTCTCTTCCACCTTCCACCCAACTGCAAGAGGACTGTGTGTCTGGAAACAGGTAGTCAGAACGTGCAGCTCTGTACTGCCATTCTAAAACTGGCCTTTTCACCACAATTTATAGGAAGTATGTACATGTTTCCCTTGCTTTATGCCCTTTTCCAGTCTGCAGAAGCAGGAATTTTTGTTCTAATATATAAAATGTATGGAAGTGAAATATTGCACAAGCGAGATCCTTTAGATGAAGATGAAGATACAGATATTTCTTATAAGAAACTAAAAGAAGAGGAAATGGCAGACACTTCCTATGGCACAGTGAACACAGATAATTTAATAATGGTGGAGACTACCCAGACTTCTCTCTAAACATGGAGATACATGAAAGCTTCTATCTGGCTGACACATTACTTCATATTTATGGTCTGTGGTACTGTATTGGTTTACATAAAGGATAAAATTGGTTTGCATTATCATACTTGTAATAATTATGATGTTCCCATTTTAAGGTTGCATTGGTGTATTAACCAAGCATTTTCACATTATACAAATCAATGTCGTAATATAACCTGCACCTGGGACCATTAAAGTGAAGCCTGAGCTAGTTAACTGTGCTTTTTGGTTTTCACCTTTACCAATTTCTATGACTGTTTCAAATATGTGAACTATTAGAAAACAGGGTGTTGGAAATGTAGAATTTTGGTGCATTATCTTATATGAGTAAAAACAGCCTATATTTGTAAAGCATAATTGAGTTTAATGTAATTGTATAAAAGTGTATTCTGCTCAATTTATAAATACCTGACAATGCTGATTTTGACCTGTATGCAGAGAAATCCCCAAACAGGTCAATTAAACAATGAAACAGAGTATAGCATCTTATTGTCAAAACTGTATCAAATCAGAGAAAAATTATATTAACGTCTTTGTTTACTTGATCTTATATCTACTGATAATGAACAGCCAACTTTTTTTCCAGTGGACAAAGCATTTTTTGTCGAAGCGGGGACTAGCTTGGTCTTCAGTATTTACGTAAACACACCCCAAATCAATTTATCTGTTGGCGGGATAGTCTGGTTAGGAAAATTTAGAGAACGTGGAGCCCTGGTGCCGTAGTGGATAAGAGCTCGGCTGCTAACCAAAAGGTCGGCAGTTCAAATCCACTAGCCGCCCCTTGGAAACCCGATGAGGGCGGTTTTACTCTGCCCTATAGGGTCCTATGAGTCAGAATGGACTCATGGCAACAGGTTTGGTTTGGTTTTTACTATCCCTGGAGAGGAGAAAAGGAGCCCTGCTGACGCAGTGGTTAAAACTTGACTGCTAACCGAAAGGTGCCAGCCTGCCTCCGTAAGATTTACAGCCTTGGAACCCCTATGGGGTCACTAGGAGTCGGAATCGACTCGGTGGCAGTGGGTTTTGGTTTTGAGAGGAGCAATAGCCGTCACTCAACAGTACTCCCGGTCACCATTTGTGGGGGAGGGGGGGAACATGCCCCAGGGAAGAAAACAATTAGCCTAAATATGGATGCTCTAGAATGCTTCCCCATACACTTACGGAAAGATTTCAAAGGGTCGCTCTGAGATACACTATACCCTGAAATCATAGCTAAGAGACCCAAAACAGTTCCCCAAACGGTCGTATTCTCACCGAGAGGCACCCCGCCTCGCCTCAGCTTCCCGGGCGGCGCAGACACCTGGAACAATCAGGGTGTGGGCACCACCTGGCGCAGCTAATCCTGGTGATGGTTCTCTTGTTGGCAGCCAAATCACCTCAGACGAGTTCACTTGCAAATCAGTTCTTTCATCCCAAAGAAAACCCTCTTTCCAGATCACCTAACGGTATTTGTGCTGACTTCCTGGTGTGGAGAATTTCCACGTGGAGAGGGTCGCGGAGGGCCCCCTCAGCCGGGACGCGGGGAAAAAGCCGGAGGCAGGTAGGGCGCGGAGGGCAGCGCGGCGCTGCGAGCGGCCTTGGGGCGGGGGCCCGGGGTCGAGGGCCGTTCACGCCTCCGCGGCCGCCCCCGCAAGGCCGCCTACTTAGGGCGCGGCGGGCGCGAGCAGCTGCGGCTGTGCTTATGGCTGCCCCAGAAGACGAAGTGCTGGACAGTTACATGTATCCGGCGTGCACCCCATACTCGTACTCGTACCCCTACCCACCCGCCGCCAAGGGCAAGGTCACGGCGGGTGGGGGCGGGTGGCGGCACCGCAGCAGGGGCTACTTTCCCGCTTCCTCCTCCTCGGCGGGGGCGGCCTCGATGTCTTTCCCCGGCTACGGACACCTGATGGCCGCCGAGTACTTCGACAGCTACCAGCGGGCGCAGCTTATGGCCCTCCTGTCTCAGGTGAGCCCCGGCCTCGCCCCGCGGCACCGCAGGGCCAGCAGCCGCGACGTGGGTGTGCAGGTGAACCCGCGCCGCGACGCCTCGGTGCAGTGCTCGCTTGGGAGGCGCACGCTGCTGCGCAGGGCCCGCGACCCCGGCCCCTCGACTGGCGAGGGCGCGG
>NW_004444037.1:9641795-9664462 GCF_000243295.1 Trichechus manatus latirostris | reverse complement strand
CGCTTCCCGCGCACGGTTGCCGTGTACTCCCCGGTGGTCTCCCGCCGCCTCACCACCTTCCTGGAGGGGGCCGAGGCCGCAGCGGCGGGAGCGGGCGAGCAGAAGACCCGGGCGCTCGAGGGAGAGCGAGGGCGGTCTCCCAGGCCCGAAAGCCCGGAGCCGGGCGGGACGTCGGCGAGGAAGGCGCTCCAGTGGCTGCAGTCCGAGGACGACGACGACGACGACGAGGCCCAGGCTGCGGTGCGGGCGAGCTGGGAGCAGCCTGCCGACGGGGCCGTACCGCCGCCGCGGGAGGCCCGAGGAGGTGTAGCGGGCCCGCGAAGCCCTGAGCAGCCCGAGCCGGCGAGTAGGGCCGAGGACGATGAGGACGCGGCCGTCGCGGGAGAGAGATCGTCGCCGCGGAGCCCCGAGCCAAGCAAGGAGCGCCTGCGCTTCCAGGTGAGGCCTGAGCCGCCCAGGGGAGACCCGAGGCTCGGGGCGGTCCCCGAGGGCGTGGGATGCGAAGGGTGTCCTCCTGGTTCCTGCCCCTGCCGGCGCCCTATGACTGCTCAGGACATGTGGAGGCTCAAAGCTTCCTTAGACCACACCAGAATGCGTTTCTACAGCCACCCTAGTGGCAGGGGGTCTTCTTGGAACTCGAATTGAATTCAGTTTAACTTGGTTCTTATTTGCAGTGATGGTAAAACATTGGCGCGACAAGAACACCATTGGCCACGAACACGCCTTTTTAACATTTTTATTCTGAGCATATGTGCAGTATAAAACCCTGACCTTAGGCAAATGGTCCACTCTTGGCCCTGCATTTGTATGACCTAGGGAGGGTACTCAGAACACGAGGTGACCTTGTTGGCAGGAGAGTGGATTCCCGCGATCCGACTCCCATTTCCACACTCAATATGGCAAAAGCATTAACAGTCGACTGGAGCCCTGTTCACCTCTCCCATGTCTTCAGCTCTTACCCCCATCTTCCAAGCTGACAGTCTACTGGAAGCTGGAACTCCTGGAATACCTCCTTAGGAGCTTTCCTTGCATTTAAAAAGCACCCCTGCAAGAATGATACTGCTAAGGCATTCTGGCTGTTCAGTATTGCTGCCTGAGAGAGCAGCAGGCTTTGGGGGTCCAGTTCACACTAGCTGAACCCCAAAGGGCTAGGAGTGCACAGAGGACGATTATAACTCAGGGGAAGTGGGAAGAAAGGCATGAGAGCAGTGAGAGGCTGGGAGGAGTCCTTTGTCCTTACTTCCACAGCCATTCTAGGGCTCTTTTAAGAAGGGAAGGGGTGGGGTGGGGGTGAAGTGAATCAAGAAGCTCTCGGTCCCAGCTTGGCCACAGACAAGCTGTGTGTGTTTTCAGATGAGTCTTGGCCTTCCTAGTCTTCAGTTTGCTCACCTGTGAGATTGCTCTAAGTGCTCTCTAGAGTTTCTTACAGTTGTAAAGGCCTAACTCCAAGAAACTTGTTTGTAACTTGTCTCTCACTGGGATGGAGGAAAGGAAACTAAAGAATGAAGTAATACTACTTTCCAAAAAAATCAAACCCATTGCTGTCAAGTTGATTCTGACTCAGTATAGGATAGAGCAGAAACTGCCCCATAGGGTTTCCAAGGAGCAGCTGGTGGGTTTGAACTACTGACCTTTAGATTAGCAGCTAAGCTCTTAACTGCTGTGCCACCAGGGCTCCAGATACTACTTTAGTTAACATTAAATATGACTTATATTTGGTGGAAATTTAACTAGTAGGGTGGTGGTGTTAGCTGCCCTCTAGTCAGCCCGACTGATGGGTACTCCATGCACAATGGGATCCCCATGCACCACTGGCTTGGACCGTCGTGACCCCATAGGGTTTTCATTGGCAGATTTTAGGAAGTAGATCACCAGGCCTTTCTTCTTAGTCTGTGTTAGTCTGGAAGCTCCGCTCCACTGAAATCTGTTAAGCATCACAGCAATAACACATAAGCCTCCACTGACAGATGAGTGGTGGCTGTGCTTTGAGCTTCCTTGGAGGAGAAACCCAGGTCTCGCGCATGGAAGGTGAGAATTCTATCACTTGTCTACCACTGCCCTCACTAGCATGGTAGAGAATTTGAAAGTATGATGCAGAGTCTATTCCTTTCCTTCACCTTAACCACTTCCATATGTGTAAGTTCTAATTATCAGAATCTATCCTACAGAGAAAAGGCCTCCATAAGAATTTCAAGCTTCAGAGAACCCTGGATGTTTGGCTTTTCTCTTGCCTGTCTGAGGGAAAACACCTATATATTCATATTTGTCCTCTTGCCTTATGAACCAAGTTAAGCTGGTATATAAACATTTTTTGGACCCATACTTACTTATTTGCTTGACTAAGCCATTAGCTCATTTAATTACTATGCTGTAGAAGTTTATCTAAACCTGATCCTACTGTTTTTTGTCCACGATCTGGAATGAGGTTGCCACCTTTAAATATTAGATCCTTCCCAGCTTCAGCAATGAAGGATAATTCACCTGTCACGTTGGTTAAACTCTGGTATTCTGTTCAGTTCTTAGAGCAGAAGTATGGCTATTATCACTGCAAGGACTGCAACATCCGGTGGGAAAGTGCATATGTGTGGTGTGTACAGGGCACTAACAAGGTAAGAAATCCCTTGTAACTGGCATCTTTTTGACTAAAGTGTCAAGAGGGTTTTGCTGTAAGTTTTGCTCTCTCTCATTACAGGTTTACTTCAAGCAATTTTGCAGAAGTTGTCAGAAGTCTTATAACCCTTATAGAGTGGAGGATATCATCTGTCAAGTAAATGTTTTCATTTGGGGCCTGAATTTTGTAGTGGTAGAGAGTTTTAGTTTCTTAAATTTGTTTCTTAAAGAGGCTAGGTGCCCGTATACCTTAGTTTTTGATGACTTTTTGGTAGGAGGGAGTAGTAGAATAGTACTCCACTGGGAAACAGGGCCTTAGGCATTAGTTTCCTTCTGCCCTTGCAAAGCTTGGTTAACCTTTCTGAGACTTTTAACTTAACCTGCGATATGGAAGAATGCTTGTTTTACTTGCTACTCAGGGTCTGACGTGAGAGAAAACAATCTGAAAACTAGACTACCTTTCTACAAACGTGAGGTGGGAAGGTTGACGGTTTCATCTGCGTGCTTTTTATGAAGCACATAACCAAGTTAAAGTATATAGTATATGCACAGAGTTTTAAAGTTTCAGTCTTGCCTGAGAGCTTCCAAAGGGAGGACAATTTGTTTTAAAGTAAATCTAAAAGCTGTTGCCCAGCTTTATGGGGGGGATGGGATGAGGAGGTAACTGGTAACATACTGCTTATTTGGAAACCCTGGTGGCATAGTGGTTAAGTGCTATGGCTGCTAACCAAAAGCTTGGCAGTTTGAATCCACCAGACACTACTTGGATACTCTGTAGGGCAGTTCTACTCTGTCCTATAGGGTCACTGTGAGTCGGAATCGACTTGACAGCAATCGGGTATTTTTTTTTTTTTTTTTTAAGCACTGCACTAAGGGGCTCAGTAATCTGCTAAGAGGAAAGAAGTGATTAAATCACACAGCTAGCAAAGCCTGAATTACCAGCTCAGACAGACTAACCAGTACTGCGCAGTGCTAGCTTTCACTTGACTCAGGTTGGATGTTGAAAGTGTTAACACCATAGGGTGGGTGGAGAGAAATGAAGTATGGAAAACTGTTTAGGCTTTTAGGTCATGGCAGGAAGAAAGGTTCTAAAGCAGGGAACCCTAACCACTTTGCTCGTAGTTCAGCAGTTGCTGCTCTGCCCAGCTGGCTCAGCTTGAGGGCACTTATAGGAGGGGAGGGGGTGACGTCAGCCGGCCACTGATGACAGGCCTGGCCTTAGGCTTGCTGCGAGTCACTAGTCCTCACACCTTAGCTTTCACTGTCAGAATCCTCCTCCCCTACTTGTATGTTCTCCACCCTTCCAGCACAGGAAGATATTTCCCCTGGGAAAATTCTAGGCTTTGTAAGAAACTTCACAATTCATAATTGAATCCGATGCAGTATGGCACTACTACAGCACAGCTAACCAACCAGTTGCCATCAAGTCAGTTCAGACCCGTGGCAGCCCCGTGTGTGTTGGTAGAACTGTGCTCCTTAGGGTTTTCAATGGCTGAATCTTCGGAAGTAGATCACCAGGCCTTTTCTTCCGAGATGCCTCTAGGTAGACTTAAACCGACAACCTTTCTATTAGCAGCCAAGCACGTCGTAACCTCTTGTACCTCCCAGGTACGTCACCACATAGTTAAACACCTTCTATTCTTAATGCAATCATTGCTAGGTAGGGATGTAGACAGATAAAACAAGATTAGTACAAGGCCTTGCTTACAGTACATTCAGTAAGTATTTGAATGGGCTGGGGAAAAAGAAACAAAACAAAACCTTGAACTCCTTGGAAATCACCACAATCACTGAGGGGTTTATCTTCTGTTATGTACTTCTCACTTTTATTTTTCAGAGTTGTAAACAGACTAGATGCTCCTGCCCAGTGAAACTTCGCCATGTCGACCCTAAGAGGCCCCATCGACAAGATTTGTGTGGGAGATGCAAAGGCAAACGCCTCTCCTGTGACAGCACTTTCAGCTTCAAATATATCATTTAAATGAATGTAAAAATGGCCCTGCTGAACTCATGCTAATGGAGCAGACAAGTGAGCTTTCTTCCATGCCCCTTCTCCTTTCCACCTCCCCCTTCTCAAAATACTTCATGAAAGGTAGTGTACTTTGACAAAGCCTTCAAATAAAGGTATTGCAACACAATTTATAAATTGTATAAAATCTTAATGTTTTTAAAAATAAAGTTTTAGGAGAGCTTGTTTTGTGCTAACAGTCTGAGGCTGTCAACTTTACTGACTTCACCTTTATTTTCCCCATTGGTTCACTGCATATGCAGTGCCAGGCTCTGAGCTAGGTTATTGTAGCGTGCGAAACAACTGAGAGCGGCTCACGGACATGAGATTTACAACTTACATAGATCTTATAAGAGATCTGAAGCTTATAAGCTATTTACTGAATGACAACAAAGGAAGTGGAGGCAGCCATTCCTTGATGTGTGGAGCTATGTGGGGTAACCCAAAGTCAGAAAACTTGAGTGGCTGGCTAGGTGTAGGTGGTAGCTTCAGTGCATATGGATGATCTTGCTTGGTTTAGGAGGTAACAAACTATTAGGGGCTAGGGAGAACTAAAAACTGACCTTGTAATCGTAATTTCATGCGTGTGTCGTACAAGAGAGGCTGGGAATAGGGTGGCTAAGAGCAACTTCTTTAAGATGTTAAATAACAAATCTATCAAATGGACTTCAGGTGGTAACTTCCTGTTTTAAAAAATCACTTATAAAACAAAGCTGCTGCTTTTTTTCCTTCCCCCAAAAACCCATTAAGTGCCCTTGAATCGATTCCCACTCACAGTGGCTCCACATGATAGAGTAGAACTGCCTTATAGGGTTTTCAAGGCTGTAATCTTTACAGAAGCAGATCACCAGATCACTGGTGGGTTCAAACCACCAACCTTTTGGCTAGCAGCTGAGCTGCTTAACTGTTGTGCCACCAGGGTTCCTTTAAAAGCTCCCTAAATAAATGTTCTTAAAGATTTCAAGTCAGTTCGACAGCTTTAGCCTTTACTGACTTGCAACTATAGCCAGAAAACAGTGGTTTTTTTTTTTTTGCTCTCTAAAGCAGGGATTCTCCATCCTAGCTCTGCATACTAGCTTTCCAGGAAAACACTGAGGCCCCACTCTGAGATGAGGGTTATTAGTTTCATGGTTACAGAAACCACATAACAGAACAAGGTGCCAATTATGCTTTTTTCCTATTCCCTAGCCAAATCACTACCTCAGAAGGGCGTGAGTCTGTTAACATCGTGGATGCTTGTGTGTAGTCAAATGTGAAGGATGAAAGGACTTAAAAATGGGTCTGAGGCCTCTCTAGAACCATATCAAAGGGAAAGCCCCTTCTGCATCAATATCTATACTAGGAGGTGATTGTAAAAAATGCAGATTGCTAGGCCCCCATTTCTACTAAATTACTATCTGGAGGTAAAGCATTTAACAAGCAACCTGGTGATGCTTTTAGAACTGAAGCTTGAAAACCACCAGTTTGGTCAGCCCTGTGCTTACTACGGAGTACTGGTGGTGCAGTGGTGAAGAGTATAGCTGCTAACCAAGAGGCCAGCAGTTCAAATCTACCAGGCACCCCTTGGAAACCCTATGGGGCAGTTCTCCTGTGTCCTATAGGGTTGCTATGAGTCGGAATCAACGGCAACAGGTTTATGCTTACCACAGAAAATGAACACAAATGTGGCCTCTGCCCTTATGGAGCTTCCAGTATAGTGGGGGAAATGGCCTTTCTTTTTACATAAAGTCCTTTGGAAGAGTTACTGGATCAGTTAGTGCCTGTAATAAATAGGGAATCTGACTTAGGGAGGTAGGGAAAGCTTACCTTAAAAAAAAAAAAAAAAAAAACCTCAGCTGAGAATTGAAGTTTGGGTGATTAAACCAGGCAGGGAGAGGAAGGAGACATTTTCCAGACAAGGCAACAACATGTGCACAGGCCCGCTGGTGGGAAGAAACCGGGAAACCCAGTGGTAGAACACTCCCCAGAGGTCTGGGATGGGCATGGTGGCCGGGGAGACTGGCAGGGCCAGACTGGGAGGGCTTTCCAGGCCTTGTTAAGGAGGCTTGGTCTATATCTGGTCATCAGAATCCAGTGGAGGCTTTTAAAGGTGTGGTGGGGTAGAGGAGCCCTGGTGGGACAGTGCTTAAGAGCTCAGCTGCTAACCAAAAGGTCGGCAGTTCGAGTCCACCAGCTGCTCTTCAGAAACCCTATGGGGCAGTTCCACTTTGTTCTCTAGTGTTGTTGTTAAGTCAGAAATCAACTCACAGCAGCCGGTTTGGTGGAGCTAGGGTATGGTGACAGATTCAACGTTAAAAAGAAATAATCACTACAATGGATGCCGGTAGACTAATAATGGGAATTGCAGGGACCAGATAAAGCAGTGGTGTGGCCAGAGAGAAGTGAATGAACTCTTCAGGTGTGTGGGTAAAGGATTTGCTTTTACTTGTTCTAATACCTATTACTGGTGATGTGCTTAGCGGTAGGTACAGGGCCAGGAAGCTCATTTGACTCCCATGGCATGCAGAGGCACATGATATGTGCCTAGTATTTCCTGAATGAAGGAGTTAATAATAGAAATGTACCTGCAACAAGTCCTAGGACAGATACTCACTGGCTATTTATGTAGGTAGTTAAATCATCCTTTAAATTCAATGTTGTTTACAGCTAATTTTCCTAACAGGGCAGTTAACCCTATTTTGTAGTTGAGGAGAGGACAAACTGTGCTTTGCTTAGGGTTAGTGAGTATTCAAACATGGAACAAAGTGGCTCAAAAGCCTCTATCACCATGAATGAGTTATGCTGATAATGTTCTAGTAATGAGAAGGCACTGTCAAACTGTTTATGCACACAATTCAAAGTTATAAAATCTGAATAAAATATTTTTTAAGAGGGAGAGGCTAAAAGAAAATACTCCAAGATGTTATCTCTGGGTGTCAAGATAATATATAAAATAATGCTGTTGTTGTTGTGTGCTGTTGGGTCAATTCTGACTCACAGTGACCTTATAGGACAGAGCAGAACTGCCCCACAGGGTTTCCAAGGAAACCTGGGGGATTCGAACTGCTGACCTTTGGGTTAGCAGCCTGAGCTCTTAACCACTGTGCCACCAGGGCTCCCAAGAATGCTATAAATTTATTCGATACTTTGTTTTCTTTCATTTAGTTTATGCTGGTGTGGTATATGAGCAGTTCTTTTTGCAGATCTAAGTGAGGGAAGCTTAGATGGGCCTTGGTAAGTCCTTCCCAAGAGAATGTGTAATGATTTCCTAAATTTAAGGAGGTTGTGTGTTGTACCACCCCTTCTGTTTTACATCACTAAAGTTAAAAAAAAATTTTCTAAATTGTATAAAAATCTTTTGGCCTTCTGTTTTAGAAGCAGCATGAAGAACCTGCCAGATAACTTCTTTTGGTGTTACTTTACAAACTTATGATTTGAAAATGATAAATTCAGGGAGCAAAAGAAAAAGGTTGCATATAGCAAACACTGGCCTCTAAGTGAAACTAAGTCAGGTTTTTAGTAAATTAAGCATTTTATATATTTTGTTAATAAACGCAAACTTTGGATTTAGAGGGCAAGGAACAAAGAAGTAAAAGTTTGAGGAAAATCCATTTGCAAAAGGACAATCCTAGTAAATTTATATTTGCATCTTGTTTTCTGTAGGTATGTTCATTTTTATTACACTATTAATAGACTTAGTTACATAAAAATAAATACTAAATACAAAAAGCAAATTTCCACGTTTTCAAAAGGTTTTGGTTTGGGTAAGTAGTCATCTAATTTTGGTCTCTCTTTTTTAAGGAAAATTATTTAAGAAGAATGAAGGTAACATTTGAAAAGTTTCTAAATGACACATACTATAATCATTTATCTTTTCTTAAAATACAACACAAACCAACACTACAATGCTTTTTATTTTAACAAAAAGGATGTAAGGAGGGTGAGAAAAATAGGAGATGGGGAGACAGGATGTAAAGTGTGGTGCATACTAGATACCACCCTTCTCTTCCTGCCCCACACCCAAAAGCTATTAAATAATTTAAAGGACACCATTTACAGTACCAGAACACCATCAAAATAATTGTTTTATCAGGGTCAAAAAAATACAGTGATTATGAGTGTGCCGTGACCAGTTACGGAATTTTACAGGTAACATAACTACGGTCAGCAGTCCAACGGTGTGCACAGTGCCTTCAATTAATGCACTTGAGCATAATTTACATTTCTGGCAGGACTCACACCCCCAAGAAAAGGCAAAGCTAAGCATTTCACTTCTACATTCTAATCTCTGGAGTCACAGAGTCCAGTTCAAAAGAAAAGTCACAGTGGATAAGAGATGCATATAAAAAATACCAGGTGTTCCTTTCAAATCAGAGGAATTGTGGGACTACATTCATTTCTTTTACAAAATACTATTTAAAAAAGGACGGAGAATCCAGTTCATGTTATGCTACAGACTTAGACAGTGAATAAGTATATTGCATGTTTTGGTAATCAGTCTTCAGGCTTCCTTTCATTTTCTCCCATAGCCCCCAGTTCCTTTAGGGTGAAATAATGTGAGTCCTGAACAAATGTATAAAAATGCATTTTTCTCTCTTCTTGGATTCTGCAGACTTCAGAGTCTGCAAGTCATATATTCTACCATCAATGACCACAATTTTTTCTTTAGCTTTGTACACCTATTCTTGTGTAACAGTGCAATGCACAAATGTACAAGAAAATATTGGTTTTAATCTATACAGTTTCTATAATAATTATGGAGTAAAATAAGTTAACTTTTCTAATGAAAGTTGCTGACGGGCAGCATACATCTTTATTTTACATTTTAAAGTCTCTGCAGGCATCTACTTTGGTTAGTTATCAACAATCGTAACATAAGCACTGATCAGAGAACTGAGCAGCATTCCAATAATGTTAACAGATATATTATTTCTTTTGAAATACTGGGAAAGTCCAGTTTTAAAATATTATTAAAATGTTCTAACATTTATACACTATGAAGAGTTAGAGCTAATAAAATAAAAATTTTTTCAAAAATAATCTTGCAGTGCTCTTTTAGGCATGCTCTGAGATGTTATCACCAAACATCCATCTGCAAAATATGACTATCACATATCCATACATCCCAACTCACACACAGTTCCTTATACAGACCAAAAAAAAAAAACAAAACAAAAACACCCCTTTATTCCACATATTGAAAAATCAATAGTTTTTGCAAATATGTCTTTTCTGTGTATATCTATCTGACTGGACGTTCTTCATGTAGATGATTAAGCATCAATTGTAGATTATGCTTACGACTGCTAGAAATCCAAGCAGTTTTGCAGGTCTTCAGCTAAAATAAACCAGCCTTGATTTCAGCCTCATTTCACCTGCTTTCCAATGTTTCAGTATTAGAGACCATTATTGCAAACTTTCTTGGAATTCCTTTCTTTCTCCAGAAAGTAATGTATTTGTATGCATCACTTTTAGCCCTTTTCTTTCCACCTAGGTTAACTAATTTAAAAAATTCTTTCTTCACACAGTTATTATGGGAGGTACTGGCAGCTGTTAAACAATTTTTTTTTTCCTTCAGATCTTTGTTTCTGAGATTCTGGCTTTTTTAGTTTGATACAGTGTGACAATAGTTACAATATAGTTGTGGATGCTGCCAGAGAAAGTTGTCAGTGTGTTGCAAGGGTTCATAAAAGGTGCTTGTTAATACTCTTAATCATCTTCAGTTTAGTTTCTTTCCTAAATGCCTGAAGTTTCTCAGAATCCAGTGCTCACCAAGTTCCCAATGGGCTTGGCCTGTGCCAGAAGTTGGTATGACTGCACTGTGCGTAGAGACTCTCTTATTTCTAGATTAAGTTCCATCAGTTTGTAGTTGGCTTCAGACATGTCCTGGTTAGAGCCTATAACTGCAAAGCTTCCAGTTTGGCCCAGTGTCTGATGATGGAAATATATGTGTAACAGCGTCTGCACAGGGTCATCTTCACAACTGCCAAATATATCACTGGGCCAGAGAGATCTGAAAATACACAATGTTTTTAAGTCCTGCGACTAAATCAAATGAATAGCAGTTAAGATTAAATACATTTAAGTCAATATCTGTAACAGCAACAAAAAATTTTCCTTGAACTGTAGAACTATTTTAATATTTGAGCAAATATATTACTGAAAGTACTACTGAAAGTGAGAATGATCTAAAATTGGCATTATTTTAGTGATAACTGTAGAATACAACAGTCACGTTTTCCTTTCACAAAGACATGATACTGAAACATCAAATTGAAAACTAAAACCCAGCTAAATGACCATTAGTAAACTCCCCGTCTAGGTACAAAGACAACACCTTTAAATCTTTTCATATTTTACCTGAAAGCTTTGACCTGTGCTACAGCTGATATGAATTCCTTATTTTTCAAAGTTTCAATTAAAGAATGGATGGCAGTTTCTATAGTAGTTTGGGCAGCTGTGGAAATATCAATTTCTTCAGTTTCTGAAGCAGATTCAGCTTCTTTGAGGATACTTTCCAGTTGGGCAAGTTCCTCTGACATGTTGATGACCTAAAACAAAACAAAACAAAAAATGCTTTATCCTTTAAAAATCTATTTGTATATTCAGTTTAAAAAAAAGCATTTAATTGGCTGCTAGAATATATCTGACAATAGTATTTTCTCTTAAAGATTATTTACAAATGTTAAGTTTAGTGGATAAAGGTAGTTAATATTTCTAGTTCTCAGTAGGAATAAGTGAATGATTTCAGCCACCAAATTAAGCATTCTTGATAAAGCAACAAGTTGTAATAAATATTTATATTGGTTTTAACATGTGATTATATATTGTATCTTGAATAGTAAAAACATATTTATGTTATGGGGGATCATGAAAATTTTTTTGACAGTAAAGAATGATCTCTATATATTGTAAAAGAATATTTACCTCGGGTACCTATATAAACTACATATATTTTATATACAAATATAAGAAATACATTTATGTATGTATATATGTATAATATTTATATATAATTTTTTTTTTTTTTTGGCAGATTTAACAATTTTAAAAAAGTATTTCCCCAGTGATAGTTTTAGTACCAGCAGATGACAAGGGGGAAAAAAGACTAGTCACTACCTTTGAACCTATACATTAAATGATTTCTAACACTGAGTGTTTTTAACATGTTTATTCTTGTGTGCATTAATAGAACTAGAGAAATAATATATAGACAAGATGTTAGGGGACTTCATAATACAATTTTCTATCTTCACCGAGTTGAAGTGCTTTACTTGACTTGTGATTTCAGGTGATCTACTGCTGCTGCTGAGATCTTCAAGGTCTAGAACCTTTCAAGACTGTTAGATATCTGCTGTCTTATTTACTGACAGGTTCTAAAATACCATATTAATTCAAAAAAAGATAATTCCTGAACTGAAAAAAAAAGTGATTCACTATAAGTGGCTTTTGACTTATGCTATTCTAACACAGGGTACATGTATGCATATATATTTTTATTTTCTAGAATCAATTACTGATGCCTAGTACAAATGAGTATTTACCTCGGCTTCATTTTTTATTGCATTTACTTGGTTGATAAGTTTACAGTAGGCCTGGAACAGAAGCAGCAATTGAAAATGCAGTTTGTATAGCCTCCGGCAGAGCTCCAGTTCCTAAAGATAAATATTACATTAAATTTAGGTGTTATTTTTCTCATGATATTTGACTAGACAGCGTATTTTCAATAACAATTTATAAATAAATAATTATGTTAAAATTTTCTTGGCATTTTTTTTCTGCAGTAAGCAAGTTAATATGGTGTGAAGCTGATGAAAGATGAAAGATGTTTTGAAGACTGGATTAAAATCAAAACGTTAACGATCACTGTTGGTTACATAATTCATTCTAAGTGTTAAGCACATTTTTACATTAGGCACATAGAGTGTTTCAGCAGGCAATATGTAGGATGCTTTAAAAAGGATTCACTGCTACTTGAAACTTTAAATTTACAATGAAAAGAATTTACAAATGCATAGGCTTTTGCCCTATCAAGATGTACCATTTCATTGCATTTGTCAAGGAGTGCTTGATAAAGCACAATAAAACTGGATAACCTTTTACCTAAAAAGAATAATTTGTCTTTAAAATAGATTCATCTTTCTAAAAGACAACCTGTGTAACTTCAATGAAATGACACTATGAAATTAACATGTGCACTTTGATTTTGAAAATTAAGAGTTTTAAAAGGAGATACGTTAGTAATAGATTTAGAAAAAGGCAGTTGCTAGTTGTACATATTAATCATAAAATCTCATTTTTTTAATAGGGCCAACATTTCATGGATTAGGGCTATGCAAAACTGAAGCACACGCTGCTCTTACAATAGTCCATGACAAAACATTGCTAGGTCACAAGTGGATGACAACCAGTTTGTCTGACATGTTTAAGTAGTCTATAAATCAAGACAGGTCACTTACTGCTAGAATTTCCATTTGCTAAGCAAGAAGGTGAGCAGGTCATAAAAAAATACAAAAGAAGAAAAAGACCAAGAATTAGTATAAGAAATCATTTTAACTAGGGTCACAGATGTCCCAGGCAAACTGAAGAACATATATTTATACCCCAAAGGAAAATTTATAATGCTGTTTCCAGAATAAAACTTTTTAGAAATTTACTGCAACAAATCAGGGTGATTTTAACTCTCTGGGAAATAAGTCAGTTACATTTAGGCTATGGTTTATTTATGTGTAAAAAGCTACAAAGAGTAAAATCAAACCACTAATGTGATGCTGGGAAATGTGGCTATTATAAGGGTTCTTCTATCTAGGTTTCTACAGCCTTTGCAAAAAACAAAACAAAACAAAATCCCAACAATTAAAAAAAACGATAAAACACCAACTGTAATAAAATTTTCGTTAGTAAAGTGGAAAATTTCTGAATAGAAAATAAAAAAAAATTACTGTTACTTCTCAGAACTGGTTTATAATCTTACATAATAAATACTTATCCGTGAGATTATCTCTGGTGGCTCAATCTAGCTTTCTACCCTTTACTGTCTAGTTAGGTACTAGGTTCCCATAATTGGTACTGAGCCAGACGGTAGAATATCAAAAGCAGACACATGTACATTTTAAATTGCATTCCCAATATAATTCAGTAAACTTCAAAAATTTAACCCACCTACTAGGTTTGAGTCCAATAAGATAATGTATGTATAAGAACACAGTGAAAAATCTAATTTATGGACTATTTTAAAACTGACTAAAATATCTACGGCAACTTGGACCAGGAGAATAATGACTTTTTAATGAAAACAGCAATTGCTATAATGTAGCTTCTAGAAGCACTTCTTAAAGTTCACTTTTCTAAACAGTTTAAAGAACCTTTTAACATTTATTCTCATCAATTTAGAAGGGATTTGCAAAGCAAAGGTGAACTTTAGCTCTGTGTAGTTTACCATAAATTATGTGGATATTCATTCAGTAAACATTAGTTGAGCACAATCCAATGCCAAACGTATTAGCATATCTAAGGTTTGCATATCCAAGGTTTTATTTTATACAGTACTTAGAGATTAACAACTATTTGGAGTTTCAAATACGTTTTCTCACATCTATTCGTATAAAATAGAACTGACTCCACAGCATGTATGCACAATCTCCATTTTAGGATGTAATGTGAAAGAAATCAGCTGATAAAAGTCATGATAACGAAAACTATAGGAGATAATACAAAGGCAGTTAAGTCTATGGCTCAGAATTACCAGAAATTACTCTAAATATGCTAACCAATAGTATTTTTTACAGAGTAGCATGCCTATCTATGTACATTTTAAATTATTGTTATTTAAGTATATTGAAATTTGCATGTATAGTCTCTTTTCACGTGTCCAGAAATATTCCAGAAATATTGATTACTTATTATACAAAAGACTACTGGTGCAAAGGGACAGATAGTAGATAATGTTTAAGAATGGACTCCCTCCACCCCCCTTAAGGGGCTAGATATGAAAAGTGAGATAAAGTATAAGTGAAATAATTCTATAAAAAACAAAATACACAGTTTCAGTTTTCACTTAGTAGAAAACCTCAAGATATGAAATTGACTTAGACTCTTGGAGATGGATCTTATTTTCTTCAAGGTAGAAGGGATCTAAGAAATCATGTAGTCTAATTTTACATAGGAAAAAAAGGAGGTTATATTCTTGCTCAAAGCCACACAGTTAAATAGTAATAAAGACAGAATTAGAACCAAAGGATTGAACTCTAGTGTAGGATTAATTCCTTATCTTGCCTCATTTCTTTCTTTACACAGATGATTTGACAATTAGTTTCTCTTTGACAGTGCACTATTTGGAGTCAGTATGCCTATGTTTGAATCTTGGTTCTACTATTACTGATTTGAGACAAATTTACCTCTCTGAGCCTCAGTTTCCTCATTTGTAAAATGGGCATAATCATAGCACCTACTTGACAGAGTTGTAAGAGTAGAGATAATGTATGTGAAATGCTTACTTAGCACAGTGCCTAGAAGACAGTTAACATTTATTGAGAGTATAGTATTATTTCTCAGCATTTCAGTTTTTTAAAAACTCCAAATTATTATTATAATAGTACCATAACTTCTACAGTGACAAGAAATCTATAACAATGTAACTGAACCGAAAAAGATCAGAATTCTGATGCTAAATACAGAGGTGGTTTAATGAATGCATTTTCTCCATATGAAGCTGCACTCCTCTATTTGTAGGTCTTAACTGATCCTCACTTAATCCAATATGCTTATTATGTATGTGCACTTTTCCCTAGGAAAATGCATTGCTGTTATTTTCAGTGAACTCTGTACTAGAAAAAAAAAATTTATAATTTCTCCAATCAGAATTTTGCCTTCAGAAAAGCTAATTATAATTTACATAATATTACTCTTAGCTTTGCTTTCCTGACCAGACAACTTATATGTAGGATACTAATGCTGGAACGTGTTTTATTCTTTTTAAGAGGCAGATGCAACTAAAATCAACCTGGACTGTCAGATATGCAGCAAGCTTATCTAGTGAATGTTATTAAGCTGCACTCACAAGCTGGTTGTTCATTTTTATTAAAGTGAATTTTTCATTACTAAGCCAGTATTTCATTGAACCTAACTTTTACAAAGATTGTTCTGATAACCAAAATGAAAAGTTTTACAAACATTTATTTTATTTCTAGGAATATCAAATAAGGACTTTTGAAGACACACATTGTTTTATATGAAATAGAAATATAGTAAACACAAAAATAAGAAACTTACCTGTGCATCTGTGTTCATCCTGTATGTGTCTTCTTTGGCACCAAATGTCCTCTTACAGTCATCTAACCACTAAAGAAATAAGTAACAGTAAATTTTAATATAGCGATTGTGTAATGCACAATGGAACTGGTAATATATAACAGCCTGTGCATATAAAGTAGCCAGCTTACAAGTCAATTTGAAGTTTTAGGATTGGTTGTTAGACACAGAATTTCATCTCCATGAGCGCCTAAGCATTTACAACCAAAGCAGGATGACACTATCAATATTTAAAAATGCACACCCTTGTGTCAGTTTACTAATGAAAAGACAATAAATGTCTTCTAGGGATTTGTGGCACTCCATTTCTGTAAAAAACATTTTTAATATTGCAGGTTTTATTGGAAATCTTCACAGACTATACCTGACCTTTGTTTAATGCAAGATGGGGAAATGAAAGATGTGCTCCCCTCTAGTCAATTTAATAAAGGCAACTTAGAATTAACCAGTTCCATTTGCTTATCAGAAGTATAATTCTCAGAAGACTGGTATCAGTTTTAATGAGTGAACAGAAACCAAGATCCACTTTAAACCTTGTTTTTCTTTTTGGACAGAAATGAATGACAAACATGTTTATCTCCAATGAATGTTAGATACAGAAGCCAAATGTGGTTTTTCCTTATCCAGGGGGCTGGCTACTCCTAAAATTAAGGGGGCCCTGGTGGCATAGTGGTTAAGAGCTTGGCTTCTAACCAAAAGGTCAGCAGTTTAAATTCACCAGCTGCTCCCTGGAAACTCTACGGGGCAGTTCTACTCTGTCTGATAGGGTTGCTATGAGTTGGAATCGACTCAATGACAATGGTTTTTTTTTGGCTGGTGGTGCAGTGGTTAAAGCGCTCGGCTGCTAACCAAAAGGTTGGCAGTTCGAACCCACCAGCTTTTCCGTAGGAGAAAGATGTGACAGTCTGCTTCCATAGATTACAACCTTGGAAACACTATGGGGCAGTTCTGCTCTGTCCTGTGGGTCACTATGGGTCGGAATTGACTCTACGGCACTGAGTTATACTTCTAAAATTGGGTATTTATTTAAAATACATTTTCTTTGGTCAAATTAAAATAAAATAATAGCATTGTGGTATTGTGAAAAGGAACTCTAGAGTTACAGGACTTCCAAGCCCTATATTTTGACCGTCCTTTTGACTCCCTAGTTCTTTTTTGTGGTGTATTAATGTACTTAAAAATAATATATAAGAAATCATTAGGACTTTGAGAAAAAACTGTTAGATACATCAAGTTTGCTCTTTGAAAATCAGTACTAGATACACATTTAAAATTCTCAATTGTAGATTAACTTTCTACATGCAAAGAATTAAAATTAGACATCTCAGTCATTTCAAAACAATCTCTTTGACCTATGTCCCTTTTATCCCAGTCCCTCAAATTGCACTGACCCTCAGGCTATTTGCTTGACAGATCTCTGAAGAAAAACATGTTAAGCTTTTCTAGTGAGACGGTTGATAATAGCTATTGTCAAAAGCTATCCAGCAGATTTATTTATTTCAGCAAAATGCAGCTGCCATCTATCATGGAATTTGTGCATTTATATTTATTCATATAAAATGTTAACAAACTTAATTACCAGCACTGTAATCCAGTCTAATCTGTCCAAGTATACTAATAAATTTGAAAAGAATTTCAATTATTTAATGGCCTATTCTTATTAAATGTAATTTTTAATAATGTGTGCCTAGTGATACGACACTTCTCAACATAATTATTTATGATTTTTATTCTGTTACAAGAAAAGCCCTAACTCTGTACTTTCATGGCTACACAACAGCCTGAAAAGTATAAATTCATACCTTTCTAGTCAGTGCATACAAGACACAGTGGATAGTTTGTGTACAGAACACCCTCTGATTCATGTCTAATCAGTCTTCCTGTCATTATGTCTTTTTTTAGTCAAAGCTCAAACGAAGATTAAAATTTAACTGGATAGGGTCCACTTCTGGCCATGATGGAGTAGCTTGTTTTAGACCAATCCTTCCAGAACAGCTATAAAAGCTGAATACCATCAGCCAGGACTCAAGGAGCTAAGATCTCAGAGAGACAAAAGTACTTAAGTGAGTCCTGTATTTATCACAGTCTTTACCTCAGGGGTATTTGTCTATTCATGTCCTTGGGCATAGAGAAGCTGAAGAGAAAGTGGTGACTTAAGAGTTTGTGGCCTACAGCTTCAATGGGCTGAAAAAACAGGGTTATCAAAGGTAGTGACGTATTAAGGGCCAAGATCCTGGAGAAAAGGGAACTGCAGAGAAAAGAGCCCAACAGTCTGTACGCAATTTTCCCTTGGGGGACTTGCTATTCCTATGTTTATCATGTGCAGAAGAGGCTAAGAAACATTGCTTCTGCTGAAGTTAACTGTTCAGAGCAAGTCACAAGGCTATTCCAGATTTAAGAGGTGGAGAAAACGAGAGCAAAGTCATTTATGTTGCAAAGTCGTGTGGACACAGGGAGGCGGAATTCATTGGGACCATTACTGTAAGAACTTACCACAGCTTCTAGGATAGGCAAAGATTTCTTAAGACATGAAAAGCATTAATCATAATGGAAAAGACTTCTAAACTGGCTTTGTTAAAATAACTTTTGCTCATCAAAAGGTACTAGCAAGAGAAAAAATATTTTTAATACTTAAATAATGGGCTTGCATTTAGAATAAAGAGCTCCTCCAAATCAATAAGAAATACACAACCAACCCATTTAGAAAAACGGGCAAGGGACTTAAGGTACAATTTACAAGATAAAATATCTAAATGAAGACATCTGTATGCACAATAATATCTTGAGAGACTACCACAAACCCACCAGAACAGCTGAATTAAAAAAAAAATTGGCATACCAACTTATCAATTAGCAAAGATATGAAGCAACTTTAACTCTTGTACACTCTTTTCATGGGATAGTAATTGATATAACCTCTTTTGGAAAACTGCTTGGTAGAATCTACTGAAGTTGAACATAAAGTTGAATCCATGACCCACAAATTCCACTCCCAGGTAGATACTCAACAGATTTAAGTGAACATAAACAACCAAGACAAACTTACAAGAATGCACATAACAGTATTATTTGCAAGAAGACCAGATCTTGCTTGATACTTCCCTGATGTTGACAGCTCTTTCCTCTTCTCCAAGCTGTCATTATTCTTTTACTACAAATATAAGTACACTTTCCTTTATATGTTTTGGAGAAAGCCTTGATATGATAAGGTTTTTCTCATATCATATTCCCTCCCTGAAATAATCCCCCAATCTAAAATCAATCATCCGTCAAGGCCTGAGGTCATATTCCCAGTCAGTGAAGTTCTTCCTTTTAGCCCAAAGTGATAGCTCTTTGGAAATCATAGTACTTGTTCTGCCTCAGTTCTCTGTTAGACCTGTACCATCTTGAGAAGTCTCTTTCATTATCAGTACTTTTATTTATTTATAGCTGTCACTTAAGTGATCACCTAACTAATATTAGACACTTTACATGTCACCTAATTATTCATATACAGTATTTATGTTTTATATTCCTTTCTAGAATATTTAGGAAACATGAATCCGGATTTACACTTCATTTTTCATAGGCAAAGAACCCTGGTGGTACAGTGGTTAAACACGTGGCTGCTAACTGAAAGGTCAGCGGTTCAAATCCACCAGCCACTCTATGAAAGAAAGATGTGGCAGTCTGTTTCCATAAAGATTAAGCCTTGGAAACTCTATGGGGCAGTTCTACTCTGTCCTATGGGGTCACTATGAGTCGGAATTGACTTAAGAGCAATGGGTTTTTTTTTTCCATAGGACTTTATATGTGATAGATATTTAATATTAATGAAAGACCCATCTCCTATTCTAGGAAAACAAACAAACAAACAAAAGAAACCCACACACAACAAACCTACTGTAAGTAATTTATGTGAAAGTCACGAAAGTATTTTTTTCTGTTTTATTCTGCTCCTGCCAATTGAAAAAATACTGGATTTACTCTCAAGAGAGCTGAGCTAATCTGTTTTTCAGTGTCAAACTACAATTGAAGAAACATTTCTTAGCAAGTATGATCCGTAACTCACTACATGCTTATTTCTCCCTTTGCTTGCCCATGTACACATGAACATCACAGGAAGAAGATCACAACTTTGTCACAGGTTGCAAGTTTTCCATATCACAGTATCATAATGCATTCTCTAAGGAATTCTGCTTTTATTTCCCTACTTGCAATGCTGACAGCAGCTATACAGTCTCCGTACAGAAGCTTTTTACAGAGCTCTTAGGATCTTAGATGGCCAATATATAAAAGCAAAAGATAGGAATCCATGGACAGAATGCTCAAAGGCCCCACCATTCACTAGGCATGTACTAAACTCACTCTCTTCTGTCTGGGTGACTCAGCTGCCAGGTTAACACTAGCATCAACAGCAAACTACTTTCCCACATAGTAAAGGGAGACTGACCTGCTCAGCTGCTTCTCTTTTGGCATTGTATGTATCCAGGTGTTCTTGCAACTCCAATACACTGAACTTGAGCATTTCCAGCAAACCACATGACATCAGCTGCCGATCAGAAACACAATGATCTGGGTTATCATTTTTTATCACCATCATGAGACTGACAACTTTTGGGTCATGGATTTTCTGTTAGTTGTTCTTTGACCCAACTTGGTGCCAGTGTCCCTAACTATACTCTACCCTTACTAAGGCTGACCACTCACTGAGACAGAGTAAGCATGTAGTGGGATTTCAGGGATGTCAGAAAGGACAAGTTCCCCTTCAAATGCTTTTAAATACTGGCTCAGGCAAGAGAAAGCTTGTCAGATAGTATACTATACCTTAGAGGTGTTGCCTTTAAGCTTTTAAAATCTTAATTCTTTAATATAAATACCTTAATACATAATCTACGGGTATGCTTGGAAATAAAACAGGAAGACTGAGGAGCCCTGCGTACTTCATGGTGGGAGGGACAGGCAAGTCTAGCCCTCTCCTACCCACTTTTATTCAAGAATCAGGAAAAAGGTAAAAGTGTGTGTCTCTGGAGCATGACTCATCTATAACCCTGTGGAGAGTGAGGGTGGAGAGGGGTCAGAATCAGAAGTAGTCCTAAGTCACTGCAGACAACATACCGAAATTTTGCCAGATATTTGCATTTTGCCAGATGTTTGTCATCAAATTGAAAATGATTCATGACACTACAAAATTCTGAATTACTTTTTTAAAAGAATGTTTACTGAATAATGTCATTCAAATTTAGCCTTTATAATAAGTCCACATATAAAAACTTACTGTCTCAGCATCCACAAAGACAGTAGGGCATTCTGAGCACATCATCATCACTTCCAATGAACTTTTAAATTTGGTACCAATGCGTTGCAGACTCTCACCAAGAAAGCTGACTGCCTCATTAGTTATGTCTCCAAACTTTCTTTGAATTGTCTGTGGGGGGAAAAGCATAAGAAAATGTTTAGTATTTTATAAGAAGGCCTGTTTCACCTTTAGGTAAAGAGGCGTAATTTATAATTAGCACAAGCTTTTATATCTTTATAAATTCTTATTGTAATGATATATAGAATTCTAATAACTGATCTGTAAGTCCATGTTTTTAGGAATTTCTTTAGGAAACATGTTAATTTCTAAAAATGATCAAAGATTTACAAAATAGGATTACTGAAGAAAAGAAACTAGTGATATGTGCCACTCATCTTTCCATTCCTGAGATCTGCTCATTAGGAAATGCCTGCTGTATACACTTGGAAATCAAGTCCTCACATGTCTGAGGAATTAGCTCTTCTGAAGTTACAAGGCCTACGTAAAAGACACTTTTGGTAAATGTAAGTTACTATCCTTGGCTATGGGCTGCCAACTGACTAATTAAAGTCACAAACATGTGTTAAGGATAATATCTTCTTAGAACTCAAGAATATTCATCCACATAGGACAATCACAAATGCCTGATCCATAATAAACAATTAATAAGGCTATATTATCAGTAGTATAATTATTATACAAATAGTTAATGTGTACTGATATGTATATGTGTAGTAATCTTAGGTGGCATTATGATTAATTAAACCAAAGCATAAGCCACAGTCTCTGACCTCAAGAAATATCAGTGGAAAAAGAAGAATACAAACAGAAAACCAAGCTGTGATTCAGATTACAGAATTAAGTAAACAGACGTTCAAATTCATGCGCACTAAAGAACTTCAAGGCGGCTGAAACTGAAGGCTGGAATAGTTGGGAAGCCTTCAGTGAGAAGATGACTTGAGCTGGGTCTTACAAGATGGATAAAACTTACTTAGATAGAGATGAAAGGTGGTAGACAGTTTAGAGGAAACTGATTTAAACAGTAGCATTTCTCTGTGCCTTAGTTTCTCTATTGATGATGTTGTTATTGGTCGCCATCCAATCGATTCTGACTCATGGCGACCCTGTATGTGTAGAGTAGAACTATTCCATAGTGTTTTCAAGGCTGTGATCTTTTGGAAGCAGAGCACCAGGCCTGTCTTCCAAGGTATCTCTGCCAATCTTTTGGCTAGTAGTTGGGCACTTAACCATTTGCGCCACCTAGGGACTCTTCCCTATCAATGGAAAACTGAAAATAATACGATCTACACTCCCTGGGGTTGTTGTGAGGATTAATTTAAATACTCAGTGTAAAGCATTTAGCTTAGTACCCAGCATGTAGTGAGGGTACTCAATAAATAACAGATGGTATTATTATCACGATAAATTTTCTTAGGGTTGGAAGAGACCTTAACATCTTAACTTTTTTTTTTTTTTTTTTTT
>NW_004444037.1:9588459-9641549 GCF_000243295.1 Trichechus manatus latirostris | reverse complement strand
GCCTTATCACTGGACTCCTGTACCTCGTTACTCTCATGGTTTTACTGGGCTGTCCACTCCCAGGCTGAACAGTGAACCTCGAAGGTAACTTCGCCACTGAGCTGCAAGGGTATCTGGGGGCCATACTCTCGGGGTTTCTCCAGTCTCCTTTAGGCCAGTAAATCTGGTCTATTTTTTTTTTGTGAGTTACATCCTTCTCCAGCTCTGTCCAGAACCCTCTGTTGTGATCCTGGTCAGAGCAGTACATCTTAACTTTTTAACGTCCTCACATAGTAATGAAAGTTATCATATAATTTAACACTTAATTATAAACTGTTTTACTATAGTGACTATAAGCTCCTTTGAAGGCAAGGGACCATGCCTTATGTTTCTTTGGTATCTCTGATGGTACCTAGCATAGCACAGAAAATATATCTGATACTGTTTTATTCTAATTGCCTTAAGGGAGAAATTCATAACTAGTCATTGTGTTCAGTACCAGCAGTACCATACTGAACCCACTGCCATCAAGTTGATTCCAACTCATAGTGACCCTACAGGACAGAGTAGAACTGTCCCATAGGGTTTCTGAGGAGTGGCTGGTAGATTTGAATTGCCAACCATTTGGTTAGCAGCCAAGCTCTTAACCACTGATTGAGGAAAAAAAAAAAAAAAATTCTAGAAAATCATTAAACATTAAATTAAAAAAAACTAAATTTATTGAAGTCTGAGATACTGATTTTAGAAGAAAAACCATAACGTTGCCAGGTAATTATAATGTGAATTCAGAAACTGTAAACATGACTAACCTGAAACAGCCTAGAAAACACATGAAAGGTAAATACTGCACAGGATCCATCAGTGTCAGACAGCATCTGATTGACATGGCAGCGCCAGGCTTCTTCTTCATCATCATATGCTACTGGTTGAAAAGCGGCTATTATGGCAGAAAGAAATGGTGATGGTAGAGGTGATGTCTGCACTTCTGGAAAACCATCCTGCTCTTCTTCATCTTGACTGTTAATATAAACATCACAATAATCATAATACTATCTTAAGAGAACAGAATAGATCAGTTACTTAAAATAGTTTGATGTAAGTCATTTCAACATAAATTATTTTTATTTATATATACACACTGATTTAGAAGATGTACAACAACTTAAACTTTGTAAGAAAGCACAATTAAGCAAGTTTCTGTGTTCTTCCTATGTAGAATCTTTACAATTAGAAATCTAATTTCATACAGGCTCTCTCTTCAAACAACCCAAGTCTTTTAGTATGCCAGCACTATGGATTAATTTCAGTAATTTCTCTGAATAATAGAAATTAGAATGCTTTTATATTAAATAGTCAATTTTGGAGGCTCTTTATTTAAATGGCCTCAAATTGCTGCTGATGATGATAAAAGGTTTTGATTATGAACTTTTGTGCCAAGGGTTGTGTCTAACTTTATGTGGATCATTTCAGTGAATCTTCTTAACTCTATGAGGGTTAAGTACTATTATCATCCCAATTTCACAGATGATGAAATAAGAATTTCAGTGAGGTTAAATAGCATGCCTACGTTATTAGGTAGGAAATGACAGAGCCAGAATTTGAACTCAGGACTATGAGTCCAAAGCCAAGGCCATTAGCCATGACACATCCTGCCAGCTCAGCTATTTCATAAGCATATACGAAAGAAACCTAAGACCTGGCCATTTCCTCTGGGGTGTTTGTAATCTCAATACTCAGATAATACATACAAAAATGGAACAATGAAAAAAGATCAACATGTATTTAAGGCAGGCATTCCATAAAGAAATGCGTAACTTTAGGTCTGAACGATGATGTATTTGAGTCAGACACTCCATAAAGAAATGTTACTCAAGGTCTTAAAATTGTGTGCTTCACATTACAAGGCAGCTCTATAAGGCTTCACAGAAATGACAGAGTAATTCATACAGAACAGAGGGACTTAGGATTGGAGGGAGAAGATCCAAACAAAGCAAACATTTCAAATGAAAACTTACATTATATCTCAAAAAGGTTAATTGTAAAATGCTACTGTGGTGATTGATTGTAACAAAATGTATCCTGTAAGCTTGAGTAGGTATACCTCTATATTTAGCAGGAATGCACCATTCTATTTTCGCTTTAGTACTTGGCCAAAGCCAACTACTTGGCTCCAGCGTTTTGGAAATTCAAATAGCTGAGTATCTACCTTAACATCATATCTGGCATCCCTGAACCTGTACATGATCAATGACTGATTCATTGCATAGGCTACAGTCATATTCAAATCAGTAATATGAATAAGATATGTCACTAAGATTTACTGTTAATAGCTGAATATTTACTTTCAATAGCATTCTAGATCTATTTAGAATGAAAAATATCCTTATTTAAAAATTCTATTAATTATTTGGAGCCCTGGTGGCACAGTGGTTAAGCATTTGGCTGCTAACCAAAAGGTCAGCAGTTGGAATCTACCAGCTGCTCCTTGGAAACCCTATGGGGCAGTTCTACTCTGTCCTTCAGGGTGCTATGAGTTGGAATCAACTCAATGGCAATGGGTTTATTAATCACTTCAAGTGTAAATGTGTAATTTTTATTGTAAGAGGAGAATTCTGAAATAATCATTATTAAAGACTGATTTTTTGGATAAAAATAATTATCAAGAATCTTCAAAGAACAGAATAGGAAAATAAGTACACTGATGTAGAGTGCATTAAGTTAGATACCTTTAAAAAGAACATTATTTTGAGCCACAGGTACTTACGAGCTTTAAATAATAAAAAAAGACAAATAGATATTAGATTATATCATAATTCTGTTACAGAATTGTTTAAGTCATTCAACACAGATTTTTTAAATTTATATATACACAGTGATTTAGAAAATGTACATCAACCAACATTTCCTTTAAGAACTATAAATAATAATTGGCTATTCAATTTAGTTAGCCCGTGAGTAAAGAAAAAGTTCTATTTGGGAATTCTTAACAGTCTGTGATAATAAATTTTGAGTGAATGGAGCACAAAATTTAAATGGAACAATCTAGCAGAAAACAGTACTAAATAAATTATCAGTTCTGCCTATTATATAGAAATCAAGCTTTAAAATTCTGACTGAATATAATGAAACTAAAATATATTTTGGGGATATACTTCAGATTTATTATTCTTGTATCGCAGAAGTTCATTCAGTGATTCTGACACTTGGCTTTGGCCATGGCAAATAATGATTTTAACACTCAGCCATTTGGCATTCAACCATGCTAGGTATTTGGTGTGCTTCTAGATATAGAATGCCACTGACTGTGCTTTGAGAATGACCTACGTGATGTCTTTAAGTGAATGTCAATAATACAAAAAAAAAAAGCTCATCATAGTAAGTTATTTTATTTTTTAAAAGACGTTACAGAGTATGATTATGGACTGAAACATGTAAAGAAGGGAAAGTAAATAAACTGGAATAAAAGGGCATTTTTTGGCGGAGGGAACAGGGAAGAAAATATCACCTCGGTATAGTGTTTGTGATACTGTATTCTCACCTAGACAGTCCAGAGAAGTCAGCTTCTTCTTCTTCACACCTTTCATCTAGTTCTTTCAAAGCTAAGGTAACATCCTCTTCACAGATTGACTCCGGATAGCTCTCAGGAGCTAGAGGCTCTGGCATTTCAGTTTCTTCTAAATCAAGAATTCCTTGACACACAAGAGAATCCTGTTGTTCTTGAATTATATATGACCCTTCATCTTCAAAGGCTGTAATACCCTGTTCCTCCTTTAATGCTGAACTTATATCCTGTAAAACAATCATATTTTTCATTGACTTTAAAAAACTATTATAGTATATAAAGTATTTGTTGTTGTTAGTTGCTGTTGAGTTGATTCTGAATCATGGCAACCGCATGTGTGCCGAGTAGAAACGCTTCATAAGGTTTTCAAGGCTGTGTCCTTTCAGAAGCATCACCAGGCCTTCTTCCGAGGCACCTCTGGGTGGATTTGAACCACCAACCTCTTGGTTAGTAGTGGAGGAAATAGCATATGGGGCTTTGACAAATATGGGATAGGGCTGGTATTCCAGAAAAAGGGAACAGAAGACATCAAAGGCATAAAAATACCACAGGAAAAATACAGAACATTGATCTGGATCCAGTTAATCGGAGAAAGTTGCCAATTCTTCACGTCTTCACAGAACATCACTTTTACGTAACACAGTACAATCATTTCTTAATAGCTCCAATAGCATACATTTGATATATTCTATTTAAGGTTTCCATCTGAATTTTTTTTTTTTTTTAAAAAGATTTAGCCATTAAAGGGGTAAAGCATGTGGTACTGGGAGAGACAATTCTACACCAAGAATTTTTACTGGTATTAAAAATTCTCTATCAATTAGAAAATATCATGTTATTTCAAACCACAAAACTTCTTAATTTGATACACTCACTTCTCATTAGTTACACCTATATTTGGTTGTCATTTGTTCTCAAATAATAATTTAAAGATACGTTTTAACCATAATTACTACTATACGATAAATGTGAACATTATCTAATACTACCTAGATTTCATGAAGAAAGTGCTTTTGGACTAATGGCATAGATTCTGTTGGTTATATGCAGATTTTGAGAATCAAATTGTCTTGAACTCCATTTTCTTAGAAAATCACATGTGCACACACACACACACATTCTTTGTTACATTCAAAGAATCATTTCCTAAAAAAAAATTTCTGTCAACTATGAATTGGATTTCTAGCTATTATAAATCCTAAAAGAAACTCTCTGTGAAGGTTTCTCCAGTAAACACAAGTGAAGAACTTCATCCTTTTAGAGCTCAGAGTGTAACTTACTGGGACAAACTGGGCTGTACAGTTTTCTATCATGACATGAAATGCTTCAGCCTATTCTATCTCCTCGATATTAATACAATTAAGGGGAAAATGCAAATAAACAGTTTTATGAATGGATTTTTTTCCTTTTAATTCATAAAATATTTCACCTATTAAAATTAATCATACTTCTCATCTTAAGAAGCTGCCTTAAAAATAGAGTTAAGGTTTTATTTCAATCTCCTGGTGCTTTTCTACTTTTTTTTTAAGGGACAACCTTGGGACTTTTGACAATATTAGGCACACTAGGGAAAAACACATTAGGCCAAATATATTCAGCATGTTGAATTATTCTCTACTGGACATTCTTTTAGTGATAATTTTAAAGTCAGTAGAACTAGTTCTAAATGGAATACTATGGTCTAAAAAACATCCTTTTCATTTTGGTAGATTCTGTTTGGACACTTTCAAAGGACTTGCTTCCTCTGTCTAATTCCTACTCATTCTCATAAGTCACTCTCTCCAGGAAAGCCTTCTCTAAACTTCTAGACTTTTGTCACCTCTTACAATGAGCTTCAAGCCACCATCATCTTCTGCCTGGATTATTATGATAGCCTCCTAATGGGTATCCTTAACCAGTCCATTCTGTATGTTAGATTATGTCACTTTTCTGCCCCAAAACACCAATGGTTTCCCATCTCACTTTGAGTAAAAGCGAATCATCACAATAGTCTACAGAGTAAGGCTCTTGGTTCTCTCTCTGGCCTTGTTTCCTAATATTCTTCCCGTCTTATTCTATGTATCTTATCTACCCCTCAAATACACTAGGGATGTTCCTGCCTCAAGGCTTATACATTTGCTCTTTCTATGACTGGAACTCTCTTCCACGTGACATGCCCCATCCCCCCGCCGAGCCCAGTATCGCATGCTCTGCTCAGTGAAGCTTTCCTTGTCTACCCTATTTGAAATTGCATCCCTTCCCCAAAAAACTCTATTTCTCTTTCCTTGCCTTACCTCTCTTCTAGAATTTATCATTATCTAATGCCCTGGTGGCACAGTGGTTAAGCGTTCGGCTGCTAACCAAAAGGTTGGCCGTTTGAATCCACCAGTGGCTCCTTGGAAACCCTACGGGGCAGTTCTACTCTGTCCTGTAGGTCACTATGAGTTGGAACCAACTCGATGGCAATGGGTTTTTAATGTGCTTAAGATATTTTACATATTTATTTACTTTTAAATTTCTCTCCACTAGAATGTAAAAGCTCCATGACAGGAATTTTTTTTTTCTGTTTTGGTTCCTTTCATTCTCTGCTGAATTCTAAACACCTGCAGAAAGAGAGTATTCAGTAAATATTTGTGAATAGAAAGAATGAATCCTTGTACTTCTACCATGGTGCATAGCATGCTTTAATTGCTTAACTGTCTTTCCTGAGGTAAAGGATTATCTCCTTGGTCATTACTGTTTCCCCAGGAAATTTACAGTGCTTGGGAAGTAGGCCCACTAAATATTGTTGAATGAATGAATGAATGCCCCATCCAAAATAAACACAACATTTCCAACAAATCTGGATCATTTCTAGGAGGTAGTTTACTCATTATGATGGTAGCTATTTTAATAACCAAAACTAAATAAAAATAAAAGATTTTCTTCTTCTGTTAAACAAATGAAAATATATCATCATACTACTTTTGTTAAAATGGTATTTCTCGTGTCGGCCTGCTGTTTTCCACTGTTTTTAATGAGAATTCCTAATCAGTTTTTAATATACTATGATCCAAACTAGACACGGATGAGATGAATAACTCGTAGTTAATGTTCACCTAGGAAGTCTCCCAACAACTGAAAGGCAAAAGTCTACTTAAGATTCATCTCTAAAGCCTGTCACTTCTCTCCTGTAAACATTTAAAAAAATTTTTTAATTTTACTGAAAATATACACAGCAGAACATACATTCATCCATCAATTCCTGTCATCATTTTTCACGTTCACATGCTCTTAGTTCAGGCCCTCCTTATCTCGTGCTAACGTTCTTCCAGCTCATCTCCTTATCTTAACCTCTTCCAGTCCACCCTTCACAGCTCTATCATGGAGACGCCACTAAAACACAAATCGGACCACATCCCTCCCCGATGGCAACCACCTAGACTGTATGCTCCATGTGGCTGGCACTAGGACCTACTTTCCATTTTCCACACAAAAAAGCCAAGATTTTAAAATAAACATAATCAGATCATGTCCTGCTTCTGTTTAAAAATACCCACTGGTTTCCTGTTGCATGGCCCATAACACTGATCATGAGAGAGCTTCAACCCATCCCTCTGACTCACTCCATCTCCCTTACTCCATTCTCTCATGTTCACTGTGCTCTAGCCCCACTGGTGGCTGGCTTTTAGTTCTTCAGGTATACCGGGGGCTTTTGTAGCTGCTGCTTCCTCTGCCTGGAACACTCTTCCTCCAAATCTTCAAGGGCCGGTTCCTTGTCACTTAGGTGTTACCTCAAATACCATCCTAACTTTTTCCCTCATCGACTTCCACATTACTGTTATATTTTCCTAGTATAATTAATAAGACAATCACTTTCTGATGTGTAATTTGTTTTGTTACCTGTTTGTTATCTGTCTCTTCTATTAGAATTAAGCTCCATAAAACCAGAAACCTTTGTCTGTTTTCTGTAGTGCTGGAGACCCAGTGCCTAGAAGTGTCTAGCACATGATAAGGGCTCAAGAAAGATGGGCTAAATAAATGAATGCACTCATGCCCTGTATTCCCATCTAAGTCTGGTATGGTGCTTGTCACATAATAGGTATTTCTTGAAAGAATAAAACTTCCTCACAACTTCCTATCACCTTAAGATAATCTAAATTTCTTTAGTATGGCATACAGGACGCTTGTTTCTTAAACCCTATTCATCTCCCTTTTTGCTTCTTCTGCTTCCATTTTATTCTCTAGAAAGCTTGAATTTCCAGCTGTTACTTGAACATACCATGATGGTTCAGATTTTCCTTTCTCCATCTGTCCCTCCGTCTGGAGTGCCCTCACTGCCACGTGGTGCTTAGCCTTGAACATGTCTCTTATTGAGTTGCTCATACTGAAGTGTAATGTCTTTACACTTTCATACTGAAGTGTAATTTCTTTTTTTTTTTAAATCTTCTCTGTTTCCCTCAATAGACTATAGACTCCCCAAGAACAGGGTCCACACCTTGTTCATCTTTCTAGCACCTAGCAGAATACCTGACATCTAGTACAATCTCAGTAAATATTTGTTACACTGAATTATCTAAATCTCACCTACACTAGTATGGGTATTTAAAAAACTGCTCAGAAGGAAGTCTAAATGCCTTCATTTCAAAATACATTGTCTGCTTACTATTAAAGAACCTTCAAATACGTAAAATAAATTGTTAAACTAATAAGAACATGAGAATTCAACTTACTAAAATAATATCTAATAACTAGATTAGTCTAGATCTAGTGACTACATTAATTTAGTTAACACTGACAAAAATACAGTATTTTCCTAGTATTTTATGCCTTACCAGAGCATAAAAACACATATGACAGAGCTATCAATTACATTATTAAAAAAATTATCTATAATAATCTTAAAAAGAAAACACTAAGAAAACTAATACTTACTTATTTTTGGTCGGTCATTAGCTTGAAATCTGGCTTACTTCTCACAGGCCTTTCCAAAAAACATAATACTAATGGTTCCAAAATGTTTTTAAAAGGTTTTGATTTAACCACCTGCTAACAGAGCTAGCCTGAGGTTTTAATCCTAATCATAGCACCAATCATGTAAACCCAAATACAAAGCAAAAAGAGAAGAAAAAACAAAAGCGGTCCTTCAAAGAATATACAATGCTACAGAAGGTGCTCACCACCCCAGAGAAGCAGCCTGTACATGAATCTAGCCACATTCTGCAAATAAAATGCTCATTAAAAACACTCAGGATTATTTTTAACCTGTAGGTCATTTCCTTAGTCCATCAACTTAAAAAAATTTTTTTAAATCTGATTTGTCTATTTTCATTTTAAACAACTCAACAGGTTATAAATACTGGAATTAAATCAAATAATTAATATATCAGATGAAAACTCTTTTGAAAGAGAAGCAAGGGATGTGATGGAGCGCTAAAAAGAGCCCAGATTGGCCAAGCACCAGATCCCATTTCTCCCCACCTCAGGCAGCTGGCTGTTAGCATTATTTAGAGAAGCCTCCAAACTTGGGGTCTCATCTCTGATTTGAAGCACTTCTTCAGTTGTGGCACTGCTAGTGGAATCTTGAGACTGAAGAAGTGAATCAGAATGGTCTGGCATGGTTTCATCTGCAGCAGAATCACTGTTTAACTAAAAGGAGAAAGTAAAATAAGGAATTCGTTTGTGAGACAGTAATGGTCACAAAGGCTACGAGAAACATATTCCACATCATAAGATATTCTGGGGCCTAGTTATAAACAGCTTCAATGATTTTCTAAAATTATCTCTTTTTCCCATTCAGTCTATAGCAGAACGGGTACTGTTAATGCAAGCAGCTAATCATTCAGGAGAATCAAATGTCCACTAATACATGTTAAATTTTGCTAAACAAAGGCTAGCAAAGTGGAAGAGCTCTATGTAACTATGTTAATCTTGAACTGAAATTCACATTTTTGTGGTAATATTTTGTGTTTTCAGTTAGTCTGAGCAGGGGCTCCAGTGCCCAGTATGTAGCGGTTTCTCAAGCAGCGATGTTAGTGGGGAAGCAGGCTCGCATGTCTAAACCAGCCATTCACTTATTTAAGCAAAAATCAATACCATGAAATTTCAAAAAGACAAAAGGAATTAGGACAATAACACAGACTTGTAATGGCAATGCATCACTAGCGGGGTTTATTTTCTTTGAGAAGTAGTAGCTGTTAATTAGAAAAAAGAAATCAGTATAATCTTCCTTTTCTAAGCAGGTCAATATTAAATATCAGAAAAATCAAGTCTATGATTCAGTGTAGGTAAAGGCAAAACTTCTTTCTTTTTTATGAAAAGGAAGCATATTCAAATTCGTTTTTAAGTCAATGCCACCATGACTAAGTTTGGTCTTATAAGCAGGCAGTCAATTCTGCCCCCAGCCTCTAATGAGAGCTAAACTTTACTGAGCACTTACTATATGCATGGTGGCTTTCCTCCTCATAAAATCCCCATAAGGCAGATACTATTAGGAATCTGCTTTAAAGGTTAGGTAACTGGACCACAGTTACACAGTGAGTTAGTGGCAAAGCCAAACTATGCGCCTATTCAGTCAGTCACTGTTGCCAATTACTCCACCATTCCTTCAAATGAGAACAGTCCTATGCAGGACCACACCTTAGGGGACACGGTTAAGTGCATGGGTGCTGGAGGCAGACTGCCTGGTTCAAATCCGCATGCTAGCTGTGTGATCTGTGACAAGTCACCTAATTTGCAAAACTGCAATAGCCATACTTACCGCCTGTATTTGGGGTGAGAGTTACCGTAACTAGTACAAGTAAGACATCTTGAACAGAGCCTGGCATATTGTGGACATTTGGTAAGTGGTATCTATTGCTGTTGTTATCACCAACAGTTTAATTATCACTTAACACTTTAAATGAGGGGTTAGTTGAAAGGCATATCAGGCAACGATGTGATGCCAAAACAGGAGAGGTCACGGGAAGCCAACCACAAACTGTCAACTTTACACTTTGCCTAAAGCCAGCTGAGCCCCGCCATTCAACACGGCTGGCGGCAATTTACCAGCAGGCAGAGTGTAGAGCAAATGGGTCTAAAGCAGAGGGAGGTATAGTTTAGTTCAGTATAAAAAATGCATTCATAAAGAGCTGTGTAGCCTTAGCTGAGTCCTGGTCTTCACTCATTGATTCCTTAGCATATGAAGCATGGTGGCTACTCCACACACCTTCTCTGCCCTCAGACTGCCATCTTCAGTATTCAATCCTGCAACCACTGCCTCTGTGGCCTTCCTTTCACCTCCACATTTATCAATGAATACATTACTCTTGTGGCCTTCACTTTTGCATTTTTCACTTACTCTTTAAATCTCTGCTGTCTAGTCTTTGGGATACAGGTCAGAGCCTCCATATAATTGGCTTGATCTTGAAAGTGACCTAACTTGTGCTCTATGTTTCCAAACCAACTAGGAAAGAAATGCGGGTGGCAAATTAAGCAGAGTCAGTGCTCATGCTGATAACAGACAACCAAAGTAAAACTATATCATTCAAGATGAGGCCCTCGAAAAGTGCTCAGCACAATTTCCCATTGCCAGAGAGAAGATAAAACACATGTCTTGCTGCAAATGGGTGAGGAGTATCAACTTTACATGTTTAGTTTGGTCATGAATAATAGAATTCTCCATTACCAGTGCAATTTTGTATTTTCACATTGGTGTGTGCATTTTACACACTGAAATGAAAATCAAGAAACAGTAATTACTAAGTTGAAAGAGGAAAATATGATCAACTGTCATTGTACCAAAAGGTAACTGTATACCATCTGTGTGCGTGACAGTATCTGGCTGGCAGTGAGTGCTGCTTCTTCTTCTGAGGACTCATCCGTATCTTCCTGGTTTGTCAGGTTGAGGCTGGGGGTGCTACTGGAGCACTGATACTCCTGGAGGGATGGAGTGTCCCCCTTGTCAATACTGTCAAGTGAGCGCCTGCGGACTCCCCAGTTGAAATTGTCCATACTTTCACCCTGGGAAAGCAAGACATGATTTCTAAGACACCAAACATACGTTTATGAAAGTAGTAAGTGCAATATACCAGGAAAACATACACCAAGATGAAAAATACTTAATGCATCATAAACAGAGTTTCAATCAGCCCTTCAGTTTCCTCAAACTTTTAACATATCACTAAATATTTATATTAAGAGAGATCAAAAGATCTGGTTGATAACCTGTTTTAACGAAATTGTTTTCTTGGCTTTCTATCTCATATTACTGGGGATCAACTAAATCTATTATCTATGCCATTTCTATTCTAATATACAAACACAGATGAGACTACAGAGAAGACAAACACATCACAGGTGACAACAAATAAACAATCCACAACACTAGGCTGCAACTTACCTGCAGCTCCTGGTTAGCAAAAAGGAAAACACACAGAATTAGAAAGAACAAAGACAAACATTTAAATATACACTACACCTTTGGAGAAAACTCTTTGTGATTTTTCAAACCCAAAGACTGATTCAAGCTCTGGATTAAGCTTTGTGAAGGAAGCCAAAATGTGATTCCAACTACTTCTTTACGCAAAATATACTGTGAGAAAGTCAGAGACAGACACTTAAAACAACATTTCTGTGATACACTTTGGCAACACAAACTTTAAGAAAATCTTCCAGATTTACAGAGATTTGATACTTGATGATACAATGCAAAACTGACTTAAAATACCCACATTCAATTGACAACATACAGAGTCACAATTTTAGTCTGTAGGATGGCTCTGGCTAAATGCAATGGTCATTTTTGGTCATTTTTTTTTTCACAGCTATCAAAACATAACCTTTGCTGATTTTAAAAGGTCAAAAGGAAATACGACAAATTTCATCCCACTGTAGGGATTTATATACGTTATGTTTCTGTTATTCTAAGCTGATCCTCCTTTTGTAAGGATATAACTCTTACACTCTTTCTTAAACCCTGAGATGACAAATTACACTGGGGTGGCTAGCTAAATATGATTTATTTGTATCTTCTACTCAGGAAGGGATTGTCCAGAATAGAGGTTTTCAAATCTTTTTTTTTTTTAAAGCAGAGGAATACTTCGTTCAAATGACACTTTAGATGGGAAGTCTGCTGTGCAAAACTGATTAAAGAAACAGAAAAAAAAAAAAAAAAAAAAACAACACAGAGCTGCTCTGATTGAAGAAGGGTGGCCAGGAGCTCTGCCCATTTGACCCTTAGATCTTTCTCTGCTGTTCCTTGGGTATCCTAGATGCCTTAGGGCTCTACAGGTCAAGACTCTGAAAACCACTTTTCTTGAACATACCATTTCAAATATTATTACGTAGCATAATATATCATAATGGCAATAGCTCTCAGTGTATGTTTGGTGAGTGAATGAATATGCTGTAGGCTTTCAAGGTTGTAGGTATCTTAGAAGTTTGATTTGTAGCAAAATATTTCTTGTTATCATGTTTTAAACAAGACTATATTCAGGTTTCAGAAAATCTAAATCATTTGATCTGGCCTAATTATGAGACATAAATTAGCCCCTACCTCCAAATTACTGAGACTTGAGTTAAAGACAGAACCACAGTAAGCATCTTTAATCTATCCTGACTAAGTTTCTATTCAAAAGCCACATTTACTACTACTGACATTTCAGAGTACTAGATGAACTCAGCATTTACAGTGCTCTTAAAAAAAAAGCAAACAAAAATAACCTTACCATTACAAAAATGTCAAGAGCTTGACTTTAGAAATTTTAAATTCTGAACTGAAAAAAGCAAATAACTACCAAAGAATTTAGAAACTGCTCATGGCCTTGAGGTAGGGCAGCAGGTCTCAACTGCCCATTACACTTTCTTGCCTGGCTGTGCAAGTCTATTCTATTTCCTACAACATGTTTTTCAAATTGTAGGTTATGAAATCAGTTTTAGAGGGTGGTGACCTGCCCTTTTTGAATGAAATGAAATGAACTGGAAGAGAATAGAAAATGTCAGTATGCACAGCATATAGTAATGATATACATTATTTGTTGAAATCTTTATTTTAGGGGTATGTATACAAACGTTCTTGGATGCAATGTAAATCCAACTATGAATTACAAGTCCAAAAAAGTTTAAAACTCATTGTCCTACGCAATGCTGACTGATCTTTCTTTCTTGGGTTTCTATGAACCTGTATAAGTGTGTCTGTGGGAATACACAAATGGTGAATGGGAATATGCATATAGTTCTATTATAGAGAATGATTACATAGGAGCCTATATAGCTTCTGGGAGCCCTGGTGGCACAGTGGTTATGAGCTTGGCTGCTAACCAAGTTAGAATCTACCAGCTGCTCCTTGGAAACCTTGTGGGGCAGTTCTACTCTGTCCCATAGGGTCGCTATGAGTCAAAATTGCCTCAACGGCAATGGGTTAAAAAAACAAACAAAAACATATATAGCTTCTAAACTAGCATAAAGGCATTTGTATGACTCTAAGCCATCATGGTCATATTTTCATATCTGCAGGGGGTGCTGAAACATATCGAAGAGGGCAACCTCACTTTCCTGAACTCATCTTACAGGACTATCAACAACTGTGGGATGTGGCCACTATATTCCATACCTCCACCTCCGGTTAGAGCCAAAGGAAACATCCCTTCAATAGAGTGGAGGAATGTATATGAGCTATATGAGTGAGTTTAAATTATCTGGAAAAAGTTATATAAATGACATGATACAGATACTCGATATTAAGGCATTCTGGGCCTCTGGCATACAGCTATTTGTAATAATTTTAAAATGTAGGTTGTTTTTGAACTATATGCTATAAACTGTCCAGGTTTGGAGCCCTGGTGGCATAGTGGTTAAGAGCTACGGCTGCTAACCAAAAGGTCCACAGTTCAAATCCACCAGCTGCTCCTTGGAAACCCTAGGGGGCAGTTCTACTCTGTCCTATAGTGTCACTATCAGTCAGAATCAACTTGACAGCAACATGTTTTTGTTTTGTTTTTTAAAATTCAGTGTTTAGGGGACTGATGTCAGCTGCAGGAATGGGTGCCAAATAGCCTAAGACAACCAGGGCAATCCTATTCTCTTTGCCACGGTGATTGCTTTAGGAATTGGCATGTGTTCCAACTTGGGCCACTGAGATGCGATAAGAGGTTTGTAAGAGCATTAGGAAAGCAACTTCTTTGCTTTGATGAGAGCATTTCTACACGTGACCCTTACTTCCTCGGAACACTGCTGTGTGCAGACGTCAGGCCACACAGCTGTGACAAATATCTTGCCACTGTCTGGGGTTATAAGTTGACTTACAGAGAAGAGCAGAACCTAGACAATTGCAGGGAATCGCCAGAGACCTTATAGGGCTGACTGTTAGCTCTAACTCTGAACTTTCTCAGTTTTGTGAGCTAATCAACCTTCTGAGATGGATTTTCCATTAAAAAGCATTTAAAACGGACACAACTATCAATGCAATCTAGACTGAATCAATTTAGAGGAGATGGCCCTTTGGGTATTAAATGAAATCAGACATTTGAGAGAGTTAGCTCCATCATAAAGAAGAAAAGTGGTTAGGAACGTTATAGGAAGAATCTCAGTCATCTGCCATAGGGGAGAGTTCGAGAGAACTGAAGTTTTCCTAATAGTCAATGAAGTGGTAAGTGCCATCCTCTTTAAAATTGTGATTGATCAATTTTAATATAATTTTACTGTTTTGCTGCACTTTAATTTGTATAGCTCATGCAAAACCTTTAGGTCCAAGCACACCTTAAAATCACTTTTGAAGAAACACATTCTTTAAACTTACATTTTTAAAGATGAAAAACTGGATGTTTCTCTTTTACTTTAGACTTATTCTGCTATTGCCTAATTATACTAATCACATTTAGCTCCTAATTTAGATTTTTAACCTTCTGTCCTTATACTGACTTTAACAAGGAAAGAGCGCATGGTAAAATCCTTAATTCTCAAACAGCTGTAACTATTGTGTAAATATTATCATAGAAAGCCCATATCCTTACCTCTGCATCTTCCAGTTCAACATCTAAAAAGTCAAAATCCTTAAAAACGCCAAACTGTTGTTCACTGCTATTATCTTCCACAGCTACTTCTTCCTCTTGAATTATGTCTTCTGTTGTAGAAATTAGGCTAGTCTGTTGGTCACTGACTTCTAAATCCTCATTAGAAGAAAATACGACCTGAGGCCCAACCAAAAACAAAACAAAAAAATCCATCCATCAGCTTTGTCACTCTGTATACGAGACATCATTGCTGTAAGAGTCACTGCAGGCTTTGTTCCTCAATGAATTTGGAGCTTAAATTTGGTATTCCTGTTAAAGTTTAACTGGCTGAATCCCTAATTAGCGTAGCTGCCATGTGTCAAAAGGACAAGAAATATTTTTCTTCATTTTTAGTTAATATCGTAATCAGGTAAGTTAGAAAAAGCAAGTGAGTTGGCAGAGCAATTTCCATTTCTTCATGGAATAACATGATTTTTAAAACCTTTACATATGGTCATGACTACTCACTGATGGATTCTTCGGAAGGCCAGATTCTGGACCACAAAGGGAAAGCACATTCATTAGCTTTTCTCTTGTTCTCCGCTATGGCAAATACATAAATAAATACATGTTAGGATTATTCCAAAACAAGACAAATTTGCAAGTTTTCACATATGCAATAAAACCAAATGTTCAACTATGAATGTTCAACTTTTATATTCTTTCATGTACCTGTGATAACTGTGGCCTTTTCCAACTAACAGGAACCAAGGCATTAGAATTAGAGCCGGAAGAAGTTGAAGAGGTACTTCTAGTGACAGCAATAACTTTTGGTTTCCCATTTCTTCCAGCTGCACTATGCTGATCACCATATTTATTTCCAATAATTGGTGTCTATACAGAAACAAAATACCAGTGTTTGACTAAAGTATCTCAGCATAAAAGAAATTTATAAATGTTAACAGCATATCTATCACATATCACATTTTCTATAAGCAACCCCCCCTTAAAGAAAAAAGAGGGAGATTACAAAGCATGAAATAGATGATACAAAATCAAAGGTAATGATGTCTTTTTTTTTAATCGGGAGACTTTACTGGAGATGACAACTTTGTATCTGAGAGGACTACTAGTGAGCTTATTTCTATTTTAAACACATATCTTCTTGAAATCTACCACCTCTACCTTTCCCCCTTTGTAGGATGCTTAGAAAATATAAAAAAAGAAATTAAAAATCATCTGCAATGTCACCACTCAGATTTAATGTCTGCTAACATTTTAGTGTTTTTTCAATGCATGTTGTTAAGTGTGCCTCAATAACGTGCTTTAACAAATATTCATGATACGTAACAACTCCAAAGAAGATGTCTATTCCAAAGAAGATGTCTATGTAGTCTCTTTCTACAAATCTGATGTGTAGTATTTCCAAAATTTATTTCAGTAAAAATTCTATGGTGACCCAAAACTCATTTATATTTATTTGGCTTCATGAAGTGTTTTGAATCTGTATTTGAAAATAAAATCCAAGCTTATCTGCATGTCACACAAGTCCCTTTATGATCTGGTTCCTGCTTATCTCCCTAGCTTCAACTACTACCTCTCCCTCCTGAACTTTACACTCTAGCAAAACCGAACTTGATACTGGTTACCGATACACACCATGCTTTTTTACAGACCTATGTTTTGATACATGTTGCATCCTTTGCACAGAATGTCCATGAAGCAAACCCCTTTTAAGGATGACTCCAGAATTCCAAGGAGGCCTTCTCTGAAACAACCGCAGTGCTATGTAACTATGCTTGGACGTTTACCAAGCTAATTGTAATTTATGTGTCTGTCTCCCATGCTACACATGAGCCCCTAGATGTAAACATGCTTCATCTCTACCTCTACTGTATCTCTAGTGCCTACGCATAGCAGGTACTTAAGAACTTATCATGAAACAAATTGGAATGAAGTATATCATTGTTTTAAGACTTCAAATCACTGCTTCAAACAAAATAATTGTTACAATATCAATTTTCAATTCTGGAAAAAAAAAACAAACAGGTTCTTCATAATATTTCCATGCTACATACTTCATGTTAGAAATTCTCATATGATATAGCTAAATTAGCAATAAACATATTTCTACCTTAAAAAAAGAAGTTGTAGATAAATTTTAATAACTAAACTGCAATAAAATTTATATTTATATATAATCCTAAGGGGCCCTGGTGGCACAGTGGTTAAAGCATTTGGCTGCTAACCGAAAGGTTGGCAGTTTGAACCCACCAGCTGCTCCACCAGAGAAAGATGTGTCAATCTGCTTCTGTAACGATTACAGCCTTGGAAACCCTATGGGGCAGCTCTACGCTGTCCCATAGGATTGCTATGAGTCAGAATTGACTTGACAGCAACGGGTTTATATACAATCCTAATCAATGAAAAAGGAAGTGATTAAGTCTTCAATTTTTATCTTTCTCAGCCCCTCTGCAATATACTTGTTCAACAATTTCCTTCCTGAAAAGTTCTTCCCTGGGCTTCCAAACGACCATTTCAACTGCCCCAAGACCACCCAAGAGAGGTCTCAGGTGCTGGAGAAAAAAAAAAGTAGGGTTTCCTGCAAGGGTCAAAAAATCTTTACATGAGATTTCTATTAATAAGCAATACAGTTAGGCCTCAGGTTCCCTTCTGGACTGGAGGACCCTGTCTCTGTCACCCTAAAATATGGGATTCTTGAGTTTCATTTTATTTTAGCCTTATTCTCTTTTCAGTTTTCCTTCCACGGTTTCAACTATCCCCTTATACAATGCTAACCAGCTACCACTGAGTCAACTCTGACTCATGCCGACCCCATCGGTGTCAGAGTAGAACTGTGTTCCACAGGGTTTTCAATGTCTGATTTTTTGGAAGTAGGTTGCCAAGCCTTTCTTCTGAGGTTCCTCTAGGTGAAGCCTTCTGGTTAGCAGCTGAACATGACTGTACAACACTAAACCCTCTGCCACAGAGTTGATTCAGACTCACGGCAACCCCACACAACACTAAAAACCCTTAAATTGCTATTTCTACTGCAAGTTTCCTCTAAAACCTCAGATCCCAAAATCTAACTGCCCACTGGACATCGCTATTAGAATATTCCTTAGTCACTTAAGAGTCAACATGTCTCAGACTGAACTCATCATCCCCTCCTTCCCCACTAAGATCAGTTATCTGTGTTCCCACTCTCTCTAAATGGTACCAACATTCATCCAGTTGTTAAAATCACTGTCCTCACTTACCACCTCCTACTCTCCCTGGGTGGTACAAACAGTTGAGTGCTAAGCTACTAGGGAAAAGCTGGCAGTTCGAACCCACCCAGAGGCACCCTGGAAGACAGGCCTAGCAATCTGCTTTCGAAAGGTCACAGCCGTGAAAACCCTATGGGGCAGTTCTACTCTGCACACATGGGGTCATCATGAGTCAGAACAGACAGCAACTAACAACAGCCACCTTCCCTATCAAATCAGGTCAACCACTTCCTTGATCTTTTTGTAAACCATCTTTTCTCTATTTCCTCTGCAAATGCCTTGGGACAGTCCCACATTATCTTTTGCTCAAATTATTCTAACAGATTCTTACAGTTTTACCTCCCTGGTGCTGTGCTTAAAGTGCTTGGCTGCTAACCAAAAGGTTGGTGGTTTGAACCCACCAGCTGCTCTTCGGAAGAAAGATGTGGCAGTCTGCTTCCGTAAAGATTACAGCCTTAGAAATCCTATGGGGCAGTTGTACTTTGTCCTATAGGGTTGCCATGAGTCAGAATAGACTTGATGGCAATGGGTTTAGTTTGGTTTTTGGCTCTCGCTGGTCTATTTTCCATCCTGTTGTCAGAGTGATCTTCCTAAAATGCAAATCCTAGTATTTCCTACTCTAGCTAACAACACTTTAAGAGTTCCTAATGCTTCAAAACAAAACCATTGTCCAATGTTGGGATGCAAGAGCCCCACGGTCTTACCCCTTATTCCCCTATATGATGTGCTGAAAGTACACTGTACTAGTTGTAAGTTTCCAGGCAGGCACCCTACTCTCTCACGCTTAACAAGCCTTCACACATGCTGCTGTTTCATGGATTCAACCTCCTCTCCCCCCTAACTTCCATATGTGCCTGTCTAGGGTTACTTACTTTTCAACACGCAGCTCTGATGTGACCTCCTTCCTGAAACCACTTCTCTAGGTTAGATGTACATACTATGTACTCCCACAGTACTTTTAACTTAGTTCTAACCAAGCTTTTATCACAGTGTTTATTTGCCTGTTTCCCCTAAGAAACTGTTAAGCTTCCTGACAGTAGCCACCCACCCCCTCCATTTTCCTAGTTGCCTAATACTGAATATGGAGTCCCTGGGTGGTGCAAAGGTTAACATGTTTGGCTGCTAACTGAAAGTCAAAATGTTGGGGGTTTGAGTCTACCCAGAGGTGCCCTGGAAGAAAGGCCTGGTGATCTACATCCATAAAATCAGCCATAGAAAACCCTATGGAGCACAGTTCTACTCCAACACACAGCGGTCACCATGAGTTGTAATCAACTCGACGGCAACAGGTAATTCCAAATATGGGCTTAAGAAATGCTTGTTGAATAAATGAAAATTCCTAGTAGAGTACTTATATCGATTCCTGAGCATCTTACCTCAGATATATCAAAATGAAAATCTAAGGTCTTGCCAGGCAACTCTTTAGAGACATTATTAAAAATTTTAGTGAATGGTATCTCAGGAGAACCTATATCTCCTCCATAGGTCTTGGGGATGTCACTGGGTACGACAAGACTTGCAGAGCGAGACACCACCAGCTTTAATATGTTGAGGGCTTCCTTCCAGTAAGGGCTCTGGTTAAAAAAATAATAAACATATAAAAGTTACAAATACATATTTAACTAAGAACACAAATTCAGTGTACACTGTAGACTATGTAAATATTATTTCATAAATTAGTAATTCAATGTGGCATGCGTCCCTAGGGGAAATCTAGCAAATATTTGATGAGTTAATTTCTTTAAGCCTTAAGAGGAAAAGAGAAATCTGCTTTAGAAGGAAATATAATTGTTGTTTGGCAGGATAAGATGCAAAACATAAACAGAATCACCAAAGATTCTACATTTTCTGAGTATCTGTAGTCACAAAATTTTCAAGGGAATCTAAAAAGTAGTCTGGATTTCTTAATTAAGTAATGGAAACATATTTTTAATACAGTTTTACTACTTTCAGACATAGACTAGAACACAAACTCGGCTAACCAAGCATTTCCATTTGTAAATTTTGCATATATAACTAGAGTGTAAACACACAATATTAATCTGTAGAGGCTCTTAAAAGAGTTTGGCCTTTGATACGTTATAGTCACAGTGCTGATGTGCTCAGAAAGGCCTTTCTTAATAGATAGTTCAAGGTGAAATTCAGTACAGACCAGGTGGCTTCTCATTGTTTACATTTAAATTAAGTCTGATTTTCAACTTTCTAAATATCTGGACTTTATATCACACACAAAAAGCAACTCTAAAATACAGACTCTTAAAAGAGTTCCTCTGTTTCTAAAAGTAATATTTTTTTCATTATGTAGAACCTGATTAGAAATGTACAAAGAAACGAGTCACAAACCTCATATCCAGGTATGGTGACTGCTGCCACTTATGTACATATTGTCCAGTCTTTACTGAAATGCATATTCATACAATTTTTTAAAATCACAAGTAGGAGCAATATCAGTTCTACCATTAAGATTCTGCTTTTTGTCATTTAACACTGAGAACATTTTTCTCATGTTATAAATACTCCTGAAAACCTAGTTTATCGATTAACCATTTCCCTGTTCTTGGACACTTATGGTGTTTCTGATTTTTTATAATTATTGTGGTCACTCACCTGTACATATTTCCCAATAATCTTTATGATCTCCAGATTAAACTGCTTGACTGGGGCAGCAGAGAGGTCAATATGACTCAAAAGACTATAGATGATCTGTAGTAATGACTGCTGCATACTGGACAATCCTTTTTCTAACAACTAAAAATAACATTAAAAAGTACACTTTAATCAGGTTAAAGAAAAATTACAATATTTAAATTTATGATGTTGAAAAACAAAATAGCTTTAACCCATGAGTTTATAGTTAGATTATTAGAAACTCAGAGCTAAGATAATGTCTATTATTGCCATTTTTCCTTAGTTCAGAAAGGAGAATTAGATAATTATTTTTTATCATAATCTTAGTATTTTCTTTTATTTCCTTAATTAATTTAGTTGAGCATATTTTAGGTTAAGAGGAAAATCAGTCTACCACCATCACCACAGATTAACTACACCCAAAACATTCACATCAACTACTTACTAGCTATGTGACCTTGGACATTTCTTAATCTCTCTGAGCCTTGATTTTTTTTTAAAGTGTAAAATAGCAATACTATCTATATACTTCATAGGGTCTTCAGGGGCAGATTAAATTAAGTTAATGTCATTTTTAATACATGTAGCTAGTTTCAGAACTGTTGTTAGTAATAATTTGAGAATTATTAATAAGAGAATAATTTACATTAATAAGAGTAACATTTGAGGCAAAAGCACTCTCTGTACACAGTGGAAAAATGCTGCCAGTATGCAGTACACAACACATTGTATTATGCCAGTTCCAGGCATTAGAATCCCATGACTGGATCTTTAGGGAAAACTAAGGAGCCCTGGTGGTGTATCGGTTAAGCGCTCGATAACCAAAAGTTTGGCAGTTCGAACCCACGCAGGGGTTCCTCAGGAGAAAGACCTATGGATCTGCTCTCTTAAAGATTACAGCCCAGAAAATCCTATGAGGGCGGTTCTGCGCTGTCACATGGGTTTGCTATGACTCCACAGCACCCAATAACAACAACAGTGCCACCTTAACGGCGAGCTTTATGGTGGCACAACTGAAGCTGGTCTAAGGCCCAGGGTTAAATTCAAAGCCAAATTTGGCCTGGTATTATGTTGGCTCTTGTCCTAAAGGTATAGGTATAAGATAAATCTAGTGACATGCACTTATTCAGGCTAAGAAGCTATCAGGCAGGTAGCTCAAATTGTCAGCTCACTTAAATATAAATTTGATGGTGGCAAGCATATCAAAACCAACACTTTAAACATTCATACCAGCCATGAAGCACTTTCATGATTGTGAACATCGGTGACTTAGCTAAGTTAAATATTAGTGCTAGGAACAATATTTAAACTGTTTACTCAGTTCTGAATAATTCTTTGAACTTTGTATAGTTATTTGTTTGATTTCTAGAGGCCAACTTTTTAGAAAAGAAGGTATTCCTTTATTAAAAACTGATAAACATTCTTAGGGAATAGTAATTCTTTTGAGGTTATCCTTGTGCCTGCTTAATAATTTACATTAAAGGCATGAAGTTACCTATGCATCAACAGATAAATATTAACATTTTATGCTGTTCTAGGGCTATTTTTTAATAATTCCATTTTTAGCCCCTCCAAAATCGTATTTTAAATTCGGAAGCAAATGTATCATTAAAATAAAAACTTACCCAGTAGAAATGTCTTTGCATGCTATATTATTATTCTAGAAAGGATTTCAAAGCCAAAAGCCAATTTTATAGAAACAAACATTATAATCATTTGCTAGGATCAAGACCACTAAAAACTTTACCTCTGCAAGATAAGTCACAAGACTAAATGTGGTATCTGAGAAGGAGTCATGCAGGTATCTACACACAACATTGATCCAGTTAGAACAGTCTCTGGAATACGTGTGCGTGCTGTACAAACTCATCATATGAGCCAGGTTGACAAGTGTCGGGCACTTCTCTTCTGCACAAACCTAGACATCAAACAAAATTATTTCACTCAGTTAAAATGAAGACACTTACATTTAAACTTGATTTTATATAAAGTGTATTTATTTAATGAAATAATTTGGATGTGTATCTTTAAGTTTTAATATATTTTATTTTCAGTACAGTAGAAAAATTAAATGGAAGAGAAAACAAGCACAAAGAACTCTTAATAACTAAACAGACAAAATGGGAAGGTGTTTAGTATGTCAAGCACTACTGAGGATGCTAAATAGTATGGCTTTTTTCAGTCTGATGTTTTGGAAACTGTTTTTGGTAAAATCCATATATGGTTTTGTAAACCCCATACACCGTTCTGTAACTACTCTGTAGAAATTGTTTTGTTTTGTGAAATCCATACATAGTTCAGTGCACAAGTACCCAAACAGACTGACTCAACCTGGGAATCCTCAGGGAGGTTCAGAGCTGCTGTGCCAGAGAGGAAATGCTTTAGTTTCAAGCTGTCCAGCGGATCTAAGAGAAGCAATCAATTGCAGAGATCCTCAACACATGTGATATATTCAAAGGACTTCACTGGAGCTCTGATAAAACTGAGTCCTACATCTCCAATGGATGATAATCTGCAGGGTGGACCCCAAACTGGTCTTCAGAAAAATATCTAAAGTTCTAAGATCCTTAGAGCAATCTTTTTAGGGTCACTTCAAAATGTATTTACCTCTTAGAATTTACATGATACAGTACTATGGAATCCAAACCAACAAATGTTTGGGGGTATCTTACTGACCCCAAAGCATCCTCTCAGTCTGTTTGTTCTCTAGGTTATAGGTAAGGATGTCCCTGGTCTCGTCTGAGCAATACTTGAGCAATGCAGAACTAGAAAAGGGCCACAGTAGTCTTACACCCCCATCTATCATAAAGGGCTAACCAGTTGCCATTGAGTCGATTACGAGTCATGGTAACCCCGTGTGTGTCAGAGTAGAACTGTGCTCCAAAGGTTTTCAGCAGCTAATTTTTCAGAAATAGATTGCCAGGCATTCTTCCAAGGTGCCTCTGAGTAGAATCAACCCACCAACCTTTGGGCTGGCAGCTGAGCACTTAATTATTTGTGCCACTCAGGAGCCCTCATAAAGGGCTGGCCTCACCTTAATTTCTGCTTTTAGTTTTCCTTTGTCATCTTCTTAGTGTTTTGTGGTATTTTCACAAACTGCCTAGAGTATTTAGTAAACAAAGTAGAATACATATTTGCAACTTTTCAAATGGATCTGACTTTCACTTTGATAATTCTGAAGACATTTAATATGTTTAGAGGGCCTCAAATTCATCATTTGGATATTGTTATTGGACAGGCTCGGGATATGAAGGTATGCAGCACTGTGTAGAGACCATTAATCCAGTAACGACAGAACAGAACCGCCCCATGGAATTTCCAAGGCTGTAATCTTTCCGGAGGCAGACTGCTGCATCTTTTCCCGTGGATAAAATCATAGAAAGCAGCTGATTTCATGCATTAGTCTTCCACCCACAAAACAGGCAACAGGAAGAAAAAGGAAAATTTGGTTGATATTTCTTTTATTTGTATTTCAAAATATAATAACTTATCTATTGTTAAAAAATCACAAAATTTTAAAATTTCACAATTCTTTCAAATATGAAAAACTTTGTTGACTAAAACAGATATGTAACATCTTAAAAACAGTTTTTCTAAAACTGATTTAAAAAAACCCTATTTTTAAAAAGGAAGAAAATTGCACTGTGCAATTTTATAATAAAGCAAATGACTAAAATTTTAACTTCAGAATTTTTGAATTATCAGGTTAAATATGATTAAAAGAGAGGATGTTTTTATAACATACTTCTGTTAGCATACTATTTTTGCCACAATGAATAGCTGAAGAGGACAATATTTGTTTTAAGTGTTGCCTCATTTTGAAATTCTGTGCTCTCCTAGTGCACAAACAGTACAACTAGGGGTATTTGCATAATGAGGAAGTACATAATGGCAGAAAATTGCTCTCAACAGTTATGAGTGAGAGAACAATTAAGAAATCAATTTAATCCACATCCTGTAGGTTGCTAAAAGCATACAGAGAGGGAACCTTTGTGTGTTGCCCAACAGGAAGAAAACAGGCTGAAAAACAATCTATGAGTCACAGAAGGCCACATTTGATTTTTTAAAAACAAAAATGACATTTCGGAATTTCCTGTGTCCTGCTATGATCATGAGAGCAGAAGTTTGACACTCAAGGGGCTGCAACATCGTTAAAGCAGAGCGCCTCACTTATCCCAGCATTTAGCAGGTAGTTATTTAACATGTTTCAGCTGCCACGCGCAAATGCTTCTATTCCCCTTATTAGAAGATTTATGCCTTTTATTCTCTTGAAATCCCAAATTAAGCCAATATACATTTTTTCCCTCATTATTTTCTTTCTCACTCCTAATGCAAAAAAAAAAATAATTGTTTACAGCATTTTTCTAATGAACTGTCATCAAAACAACCCGTTGCCGTCAAGTCAATTCTGACCCATAGCGACCCTATAGAACAGAGTAGAACTGCCCCATAGGATTTCCAAGAAGCAGCTTGTGGGTTCAAACTGCCAACCTTTTGGTTAGCAGCCAAGCCACTGCACCACCAGGGCGCCAACGTGTCATTAGAATATTAAAATGAAAGTTATTTTAATAAATTTATATTTTGTATCACGTTTAGACCTTAGTAACGCAAATACATGTTGTTGGTTTCCTTTAGGCAAACGCTCATTTATAAAAGGTGATACTTCATTTCTAACAATCATAGTAATTCACCCTCTCTTGATACTTAATGTTCTATTGAATGAGTTTATTAAGTAAAACCAAGAATAAGACATTCTTGCCTTATTTCCTATCACTGCCATTTTTATTTGAGAAACTAAGATATATTTCCATTAACTATAATACTGGCTCTTCTTTTTAAATACAGGCTTTAAAAATGATCATGCTAAGAATCTCTCCGTATCTAGTTTATTTAGAACTTTTATTAAGAATAGATTCAACATCCTATTTTATTAAATATTTTCTTGTCTTTTATTACATATCATCTATCAAGATAATGGAATCCCTGGGTGGTGCAAATGGTTAAGCACTCAGCTGCTAACCAAAACACTGAGGTTCAAGTTCACCATTAGATCCTCGGAAAAAAGGCTTGGTGATCTACTTCCAAAAAGTCAGGCACTGAAAACCTTATAAAGCACAGTTCTACTCTGTCACACGTGGTGTCACCATGAGTTGGAATGGATTCGATGGCAACTGGTTTGGTTTTATCAAGATAATGACCAGACTCTTGTTACCGTTAATGTGATTAATTGGGCTGGTAGTATTTTTTCACTACACTGGCATCCAGAAATAAGTTTGCCTTTCCTAGTGTTAAAATCTGGGCCATGGAGAGGGTGGGTGTTTTATTTGGCTTTCTGCTGACTTGCTCTTTCCATTTACTGTTGTGCTACTTGTTAAATGAATCTTAACTCTCAAAAAATTTGCTCATTTAAAAAGCTATTGCAGAGAATTTTATTTGCTATCCCCTTTTGTTGCAAACTTCACTGGTTTTTCTCCCAGTGCATTTAGCTAGGCTATCTTATGTTGCTATTCCCTCTCCTCCCCTAGTTCACATAATTTCCTGTTGTACATATATAATTCATAAACTTATATAACTACTTCTTTTTGGTTGTTTATATTTTGTCTGAAAAGCTTTTGTTCCAACATTCAATGACTGACAACGAAATAAGAAAATTAAGAATTAAATTTAAGCAGAAGGCAAGCTATTTGAGAGTTCTTTTTTGTTTTTAACAGAAGAAATTATTAAAAATATAAAACATCAAAATGAAATTTTTTTTAAATTAAGATAAAGAGCTATAATATTTTTAAGCAAATATTAACAGATGATTTAAAAATAGCTACATTTCTGTTTTCAGAGCTGTATGAGACAAGAGCCAAATAAGGAAGGAAATAAGAATGAAGGCAGCAGAGAAAGAATGTTAAAAAGAAAAAGGCAAACATAAAAGGAGAGCATTCAGAATCCCTAAATATTTTATGCCCACTTCTTCCTCAGGGCCTTTTCACATGCTCTTTCTCTTGACTAGAAAACTTTCGCCCTCAGCTGAGCTTCCTGCCTTTCATCTAGAGATCTTACTTTGGTTATTCCTATTTGGCCTTCAACGTCAGCTCAGAAATGACCTCCTCTAGGTAGACCTTTGATATATGTGTTCCTAGAGTCCTTTGCCCTCCCATTGCACTTATTAAACTGTATTGTAATTGTCTACATACTTGATTACAGGCCCCACTATAAGCTCCACAAGGGTAAGCATCCTATCTATCTTGCTTATCACTGTATTACCAGCACCTACCCCAGTGCTAAGTCAATATTTGATAGCAAAGAAATGGTTGAATGAGAAACTGACAGACAGGCAGAAGATAAAGGAGGGAAACAGAGTAGACTGAGACTCAAAGGAGTGTTACTCTAGTTAAATAATTTTACTCACTGCCATTTGAGCAGCTGTAACTTACACCAATTTTACATAACTCCTTTATATGTATGATGAGAATAAAAAATGTAGATGCAAAATTCACATAGGAAGTGACAGTAAAGAGATTTTTAAGAATTTTTCAGAGAGCTCCCCCCTTAAGATAAAACTCCAGAATGACTTCCCTATAGTGTTATCTTGCAGCATAACATTTGCTTACCTTTGCTATTCGACTAGCTGTTTCTTTGCAAAACTGAGTTGGGCTGTCAAAATGCTGGATTAAGTGAGGCAATAAGCAAAGGATGTTAAGAGGAAAGCCTATCAAAAAAAAAAAAGCAAACAATAACTAATTTTATTGCATATTACTTTAAAAGTTTTTTTTTCAAATGGTTCCCAGAAACCATTTTCTTTACATTTCCTGGAATACTTAATCCTCTACGTTCTTTTTTTGCTTTTACCAAATAATCTGAGCTCTCTCATATAAAACAATATTATAACTGTTGGCGGAAAAGCAGAAATTAGTAGATTCCAAAACAAATGGTTAATTTACATTTCACCGCATTAAAAGCAAAGTGTTGGTGCAATGATATTCACATCACCTGACAACTGGGAAGGATCCACCAATGTGTGTTTGGAGACAGCGATGAGTTTACTGAGGAGGTGCACGGTCATTTCTTGGGTAGATACTGAGGTAAAACCCTTAAGGAAGAGCTGTTGAAGGCCCGGGAAATTATTCCACTTCAATTTGCTTTGTACATTTTCAATCTTCTCTCGACTCTCTGATTTGTCCAAAGGCAAATGGATAAGCAGTTTGTTGAGAAGCCTGAGAGCCAGGAGGTATTCATATTCATAATCTGATTCTAATAAAGATGCTGCTATCCAAAAAATGGTGGCCATCAGGTTGGAAGGCTCAGTAGTGGACTGCACATCATACATCCCTTTCTCTCTTAGAGAGGAAAGGCTTCTAGTCCTTGCTAAACTATTGCTATGGTTTATCCGTCCGTCCATTATATCCAGTGTGTTACTCCGCTGCCGGTCACCTCTTCGGTCACCAATTAAACTTAATCTCAAAGAGTTACTTTTTGCATTACTGTTGTATCCCAAATAACTGCTACTATTAATGGGACTTGTGCTTAGATTGAGTTGTCCAGTGCTTTTCCTGTTAGCTGCATACTTGTTTCCCATTATAGGATCATGGTATGAGGTTCTTTAGGAAAAAAACAAAAGAAAACAAAACAGATAAATCCAAGTACAAAATGCTTCTTTTGATACACTAATTTTACCCTTGAAAACACTGAAAAACAGTAACTGTTCATCAGTTAAAAGTTTCTTTCGAATATATCTGACTTCCTCAATCAAATTTCAGTTCTCCCCTCCATATTAAAATATGTAACAGCACCTTTCCTTTGAGTTGGGATGAGGTTTGACTTGAAAATAAAATTCTGCTACAGTAATCATTGGTAATTTCCAAATTTGGGATTTAAGTATACATTATGTCCAAAGCAGACCTCATCTATCTTAACCCCCAGACTGACGGTCCTGATGTCCTTATTTCTGCCAATGGAGCACTATTTCCAAAACCACCCAGCTCAAAAATTGTTTTTCATTTCTTCTCCCTCACATCCAATTGCCACTGATTTTAAAAGCATTAACTGAAGGGTTTCTATAGATGCCAGACAGTATGCAAAGCAATAGGAGTGTAAATAAAATCTATTGCAGGAGACAGATATGTAAATGGATGAATTTACAGCCTATTAACTGTTGTTCAAAGGGTGGCTCGAGAAGACCAAGTAAAGTATTATGATGACATGTGCAAAGACTTGGAGATAGACAACCAAAAGGGAAGAACATGCTTGGCATTTCTCAAAGCTGAAAGAACTGAAGAAAAAATTCAAGCCTCAAGTTGCAATAGTGAAGGATTCTACTGGGTAAATATTAAACAACACAGGAGGCGTCAAAAGAAGATTCTTGGAAGGAATACACGTAATCACTATGCCAAAAAGAACTGGTCAACGTTCAACCATTTCAGGAGGTAGTATATGATCAAGAACTGATGGTATTGAAGGAAGAAGTTCAAGATGCACTGAAGGCATTGGCGAAAACCAAGGCTCCAGGAACTGACAGAATATCAGTTGAGATGTTTCAACAAATGGATGCAGCGCTGAAGTGCTCACTTGTCTATTCTAGAAATTTGGAAGACAGCTATCTGGCCAACTGACCAGAAGAGATCCATATTTATGCCTATTCCCAAGAAAGGTGATCCAACCGAATGCAGAAATTATCAAACAAATATCATTAATATCACACGCAAGTAAAATTTTGCTGAAGATCACTCAAAAGCAGCTGCAGCAGTATGTCAACACGGAACTGCCAGAAACTCAAGCTGGATTTAGAAGAGGACGTGGAATGAAGGATACCATTGCTGATGTCAGATGGATCCTGGCTGAAAGTAGAGAATACCAGAAAGATGTCTACCTACGTTTTATTGACTATGCAAAGGCATTTGACTGTGTGGATCGTAGCACATTATGGATAACATTGGGAAGAACGTGAATTTCAGAACACTTAATTGTGCTCATGAGGAACATGTACATAGATCAAGAGGCAGTCGTTTGAACAGAACAAAGGGATACTGCATGGTTTAAAGTCAGGAAAGGTGTGCGTCAGGGTTGTATCCTTTCACCATACTTATTCAATCGTATGCTGAGCAAATAATCAAGAAGTTGAACTATACAAAGAAAAACAGGGCATCAGGATTGGAGGAAGATTCATTAACAACCTGCATCGTGCAGATGCCGCAACCTTGCTTGCTGAAAGTGAAGAGGACTTGAAGCACTTACTGATGAGGATCAAAGACCACAGTTTCAGTATGGATTACACCTCAACATAAAGGAAACAAAAACCCTCACAACTGGACCCAATAAGCAACATCATGATAAATGGGGAAAAGACTGAAGTTGTCAAGTATTTCATTTTACTTGGATCCACAATCAACACCCATGGAAGCAACAGTCAAGAAATCAAAAGACACACTGCATTGGGCTAATCTGCTGCAAAAGACCTCTTTAAAGCGTTGAAAAGCAAAGATGTCACCTTGAAGACTAAAGTGCACCTGGCCCAAGCCATGGTGTTTTCAATTGCATCATATGCACGCGAAAGCTGGACAATGAATAAGACCGAAGAACTGACGCCTTTGAATTGTGGTGTTGGCAAAGAATACTGAATATACCATGGACTGCTAAAAGAACGAACAAATCTGTCTTGGAAGAAGTGCAACCAGAATGCTCCTTAGAAGGAAGGATGGTGAGACTACGTCTCACATACTTTGGACATGTTGTCAGGAGGAATCAGTCCGTGGAGAAGGACATCATGCTTGGTAAAGTAGAGGATCAGTGAAAAAGAAGAAGACCCTCAACAAGATGGATTGACACAATGGCTGCAACAATGGCTCTAGCACAGCAACAATTGTGAGGAGGGCACAGGACCGGGAAGTGTTTCATTCTGTTGTGCATAGGGTTGCTATGAGTCGGAACCAACTCGACAGCACCTAACAACTACAAAATATAAAAAAAATACCGTGAGGACTCTAGGGATGGAATAATCAACATGCCTTGGGAGAGTTAGAAATGCTTAGCTAACAGGTGAAATTTGAGATGGGACTTGGAGGATGAGTTGGATTTCAGGGTTTGCAATTCAAAGGAGTCCCTGGATGGTGCAAAGGCTGGCACACTCAGCTGCTAACCAAAAGCTTGGAGGTTCAAGTCCTCGGAAGGCCTGGCAATCTACTTGTAGAAAACCAGCCACCGAAAACCACATGGAGCACAGTTCTACTCTGTCACACATGGGGTCGCCATGAGATGGAATTGACTAGATGGCAACTGGTATTTAAGCCACAGAAAGTGGAAGGAGAGGCTGTTCCAAAGAAGAGGGACAATATGTGAAAACCGAAAGGAGTTCTAAGGGGCCTGGCCTGTCTAGAGACCAAAGGAATGTTGCGTGTGGCAGGAACGAAGCTGGTTAATGCAGCCTAAGTGGCACTGTTGAAACTAGGACATTACAAGGCATTGCTGCTTATCAGCTCTATGATTTTTCACAAGTCCTCACTTTCTGAAGTTAATGTTTCCACTGGTTATCCATCTAATTTTTTTTTTACTATTATTCCCACTACCAATCTAACGATAATACAATACTATAATTATACATATTTAGCTATTAGAATTCTGTACACATATGCACAGGTTGCCTGGTTTAAATTCTTACTGAGAAAGTGCAGAAAGAAGATCATAATGCTTCATGGTTTCAGCCAAAGTATCGATTGCAGATTCCAATGTGAGAAGAAGCTCAATCACAAAACCCTGCAAAACAAAGCAACTTTTAATAAATCTGCTCTGGAGAAAGAAAATGGCAATGGACTTCCTGATGAGAGTTAAAAATAAAACAATCTCCACATTACTATTACAAAATGATTAGACAATCTCCACATTATTATTATAAAATGATTAAACTCTTGGGCAACATGATCTTGCTGACTGATGAAAACTCATCAAACTAATGGAATAAATTTATTATAATGGCACCACAATTCACCCAAAATTCAGGCCAGCAATCTAAGGGTCACCCTTGATTCTTTCTCTCACATCCTAAATGGAATCCATCAGAAAGTCTTACAAATACTACTTTTAAAATATTTAAAAATCAGACCCCTTTTTCTCCATCTCCATAGCTTCCGTTAATCTAAGCTACCACCATTTTACCTTAAACTCTTTTAAAACAGCCTCTTAACTGACCTCCCTTGCTTCTACTTTTACCCTCCTAAGTTACCCGTTCGGTTGCCAGACTAATTTTTTAAAAATGCAAACCACGTCCCACTCTCTTTTCAAAATCTTTGAGTGGTTTCGCATCAACTCAGAGTAAACTCTCACCTCTTAACATGGCTTAGTAGGCTCCAAGTGACCTGGACCTGCTGACTTTACCAATCTCCTGTCACTGGCCCCCACTTCCCAATCTACTCCACTCTAGACACACTGGTTCTCTTTGTTCCTTAAACAGGCCTATTGCTTCCGCCTCAGGGCTTTGCACTTGTTACTCCTGTTCCCTCTGCCTGATATGTTATTCCCCAGATTAGCATATGACCCACTTCATTTGAGTATCTGTTCAAAAATCACCTTCTGAGATGATCATATATAAAACAACTCCCCTCCCCCATCACTTTATCCCTTTACTCTACTTTATTATTTTTACAGCATTTATCACTAAGTGAAATTGCATTATATATTACTAACAGATTAAAGGCCTGCTTCCCCACTGGAATGTTAAGCTCCAGAATGCCAGGAACTTTGTCTCATTCAGTGCCTGAACAGTGCCTAGTCCATCGTAGGTACCTGGAAAATATCTGCTGAATGGATTAATTTCTCATCAAATTATGTTGAAATCATTAGTCTGTATAGACTTATGTTCTCAAGTTGCAATGTTTTTCTTAATTTATCTTAAAAAGTTAAATTCCCTGTTCCTCTTTATATTTAAATTTAACCTCTTGTCTCTTTTACCTTGTGGTCATCCTAGGATACTATTCAACTTTTTGTGTGTGTAAAGCTTTCTCTGACAGGCAATAGACTATTTAATAGACTATTTAATTAGTATGTTTTTACATATTAATTATAAAACTTAACTTTATTTCTTAATTCACTGTCTGCTCACTAACATTTGATGTTAATAATTCTATACTGGTCCAGCTGCAGCAATCGATAGTGGGCAATACATCCTTGACAACTTGTGGCCATTCAGTAAGTGCTGAAGGAACTTAACGAAATACCTGTGCGTCTTCTCCTGGATCCCCTACAGTTTCTACAAGTCTGGAAAGAACATCAGAAAGTGTAGTTGCAGAAAGAGGCTGCTTTAGGGCCCTGAAAATCTGAAAGGATCTCCCAGCATAGTGTCGAGAAGAGCAAGAAAGTGCTGTTTGCAGAGCAACTTCACTAAGATGATGTTCCAAATGAATTCCTTCTGGGAAAACAAACGAAGCCATTAGATGGTTTTTGTTTTTCATATTATAGAAGTTACGATTAGATGCACAACACCTGGCAAACAGGAGGCATTCCTAAGTATTTTATAAATCAATGCTTTTTCTTTTCATTAAATTTCATTTGTATTTTAGATGATCTTCATTCTAATCTTCAGGGAAGCAATCCTTGAGACGAGGGTTTCTTAAACTCAGCACTATTGCCATTCTGGACTGGATAATTCTTTGTTGTGAGGAGCCATCCTGTGCAGTGTGGGATGTTTAGCAATATCCCTAGTTTCTATTCACTGAATTCCAGTTCCAACTCTGTCCCCTCTCGACTGTGGCAACCAAAAATGTCCCCACACATTGCTAAATTCTCCTAGGGAGCAAAATTGCTCCCAGTTAAGAACTACTGCTTTAGTCACATACATTTTTACTAAGATTTTCAAAATGTTACTAAATTTTATATCACAGAAGCCCATACCAGTATAAAAGTGAATTTTAAGTCATGGCACCATACGCCCCTTTAATGTAATTCTTTCATAAAACACAACTGTATTGCAGTTTTGTAATGCCATTATCCACAAAGCTAAGGAGTCCAGAATTTCACAGGTAGTATTCTTCTTATATTTTAAAACAGTAACTGAATTTTTTTCCCAATCAAAACAAATATGCTGAATGTGTTGTCATTAATAAGTTTTAAAAAATCCTTGTAAAACTTTTTATTTAGACATATCAACTATCAACTTTTGTTAAGCATTATGAGAAATTTTAACAACACATTAAAATGATATCTCATTAAAAGTAAATCTTATCTGAAATATTTAATGAAAGATACCTGAGCTTGATTGCTTAAAAACAGAAACCACATGTTTCAAAAATGCAGTTAACTGTTCAGCACTCTTTATGCTAGGATTCTTGGCAGAAACGTCCTCATGGTTCCAGAGGGGCCCTCTTTTTCTGAAAACACAGCACAGATATAATTCCCAGTGTTTTAAACTTACATCAAGAGTTTTACTCATACTTGTCTAAAGTGTACCTTCGTAATTAGAAAGTACAGTAGTTGAATAAATCAAACAGTATGTCACAAAGTCAACTAATACTTTTCACATACATGGATATGTAATACAGGCAGTTCCTGGGTTATGAACATCCAATTTACAGACAACCCGTACTTGCCCTTTAATATTATGTAAATTTGCCCTCACTTTGAAATGACTGAACCAACCCCTTCTTGCAACAAATTCTTCGTCAAAAAATCACCTTCACTTGCTGCACGTGCAGCTTTTAAATCACTGAAACGGCTTCAAGCCTACTCTTGCACTAAGTAAGTCTAAATAAGAACCCTACGCACCTGTCGTAGCTTACCTACACATTCGACCTAAAGACACAGTTAGGAATGGATCTCGTTCATTTAACCTGGGGACTGCCTGTGGTCTATAGCAAGAAGGGGAAGATCCAGGTTACACATAATCTCAAAGTCTTCCATCACTGCAGCCAAAATCTCTCACAGGTGGTAGGAAAACGATGATAAATTTTGTCAAACGAGAAGAGGACTGCTTACTGCTCATGTAGTACAGGTTAAAACATTCTAATTTGTGCAAGCTCGACTGCAGTTGGAGTCTCTTGGTGGTGCTAATGGTTAACGGGCTCAGCTGCTAACCAAAAGGCTGGAGGTTTTGAGTCTACCTAAAGGCACCTCAGAACAAAGGCCTGGAGATCCACTTCCAAAAAATCAGCCATAGAAAACCCTATGGACCACCTGGGGTTGCCATGAGTTGGAACAGATTGAACAGAAAACTGGTAGACTGTAGTTAGATTATAATGCAAAGAAAGTAATTTACTGAGTAAATGCAGAGAAAATAATTTACTGGCTAAAGCTGCAAGGAAAGTTTAGGACCGAGTAATATCCTGTTGATTTTTTCTTTAAACTGTCTTTGCATTCTCAAGGCCACCACGTTGGTGGAGCCCCTTATTACCATGGGCCCTAAGTGCCCCAAAAACCTCTTAGGTGGTCACGCTGTTTCCAAGCCCTTCTACCTCTAATTCATCCTGTACACTGCTCTCAGGCCGATTTCCTCAACACATTTATTTAATTATCCCCTCCTGCCCTCCCTGGAGCCCTGGTGACACAGTAGTTAAAAGCTCGGCTGCTAACCAAAAGGTCCACAGATTGAATCCACCAGCTGCTCCTTGGAAACCCTACAGGGCAGTTCTACTCTGTTCTATAGGGTCACTATGAGCTGGAATCTACTCAACGGCAATGAGTTTGTATTTTTTTGGTGTTGGGGGAGAAGGGTTTGCCCTTCCTACTTTCAGCTCAAAGATTTTCAATGTCTCCTCTCTTGAAGGATAAAGATCTCTAACTGTATGGCCTGAGCTTCATGGCCCTCCAGGTTGATTTCTCTCTAGCTTTCTAGTTTTGTCTTGAGATACTCTCTTTCCTCAGCTATTAGTCAGACTGGATTTCCAAACACACCCTTGCTCACCATTTCCAAACATACTTTGTTTTCTCATGCCCCTATGATTTTGCTTTCACTGTGGAATGCCACCCCTTCTCCCCAGCTATTTTTCTTCTCTACTTCCAGTGCCTTACAAAGAGTAGACCATAAATAAATATTTGATGACTGATTGATAATGTAGCTAATCAAAGCGGTATATGTATTCAGATAACACTGTATTCTTTATGGGCATTGAGTATCCATCCAGAGGCGAATGAAGCCCTTCTCGGGGACAACTGTGTGAATGCAAAAGAACAAAGACTATGATGGCTGCATCATAATTTTCAAAAACTGCATAATACAAATCTATGTATTTTAAATCAATATCACTTCAGAAAACAAACATATGGTCCACAAGAGCTGACAAATGAAAGAGCTACTTAACACGTATATTCCTGGAATGGTAAGAGCTGTAAGGCTTACCTTGAGGTAATGAATTCCATGAGGGTTTTTACTTTTCCATCCTGCTCTACTGAGATGTCAACCTCATTAAGGAGAGTGGTATGCAGATGTGAAATGGCAGCGCTGTTATTTCCTAAGCTGATACTAGAAGAGGTAGAACTTGAGCTAAGCCCTGAGTCAGTCATAGGGGAGGGCTGGTAATCAGGTATAAAATCATTAACACCTGCTGAAAGAGAACGATTGTCATGAACATCTAAGCATAAAAGAACCTCACAGAACACTTAAAGAATTAAACTACCGTTTCTTATTGATCACTGTATTTTTACACAAATAATGCGTGCCTTCCTTTTTTTTTTTTACATGATGCCATAAAAACATTAGCATAGCACGCTTATGAAAATAACTCAAGAGGAGGGGGCGGCTGGCAAACAAACGTAGAAGGTGTGCGTTACTTGTGTAAAATACGGTATACGGGACATATGAGGAAATCTGTTAGTACTGGCTGATTCGTATCAGTACTCCTGATGGATCCTCATAAGCACCAATCACATAAAAGGAGTTTTTAGAAAACACTGGTTTCACAGCCTAATGCTAAAACTTAACTATTTGGATTTATGGTGCAGTCCTCTGCTGCCATCTGCAGAAGAAAGTTGAAAGTGGCAGTTTTCCCATAATTTGGCATACTTCCTCAGCATTTATTATTGTCAGTCACATTTTTATAATGTGAACAGATTCTTAATTTCTTACGGAAAGGATTTACATTTTCTGCTTCATTTTACTCAAAGAAGGACTATTTTTAAAGTCTATTTATAATATGTATACTATGCCAATTACTGAACAATGTATTTTAAAAATTACTACTGCCCATATTGACAAATGGCTAAAGAAGTCTTAAAAACAAACAACGAACTATGAAATTGTGAATAAAGTTGATTTACTATAAAAAGGCAGTAAGCTTTATTCCATTCTTCGTTTAATCACAGTTTTAAAAGGCTAATACATTTCTAATTATTTTTTTCTTAGTAGATACAAGACTTTAAGTAAATACAGGGATTTAACTGTATAACTTTTAAATTCATTAACCCCGTATCTGAACACTACAGGATTAGGAAAAAAAGGTAATTGTATTTCAATTTCTAAAAATAATCATTTTCTAGACCCTCTCTTATTAGCATGACGATACTGATGAGTGGAATAAATAAGTTAGGGCTATTAGGAAAGAATAACATATAACATCAGAAGTAAAAATATTCAAACCAACAGTGAAAATAAATTTAATAATTGTCTCATAAATTTGAATCTCAGTATTTAAAAATGTATAAAATTTTAAATTAAGTAAATATAATCAAATAAATAAATACTTTACTCTCAATTTTTTAGACCTTTGAGAGTTGGAGGAATCTAATACAAATTCAACATCTTTTTCACATTAAGTGCTCAATAAATTATTTTTCATTGTACTTTGAATTTACATGTTTAGAACCTAAGATTTTCATGATAAATGTCTGTAAAAGCAATATAGACCTAAATATCTTCAGTTTAATTTCTCCTTCTACTGATTAGAAATAATGTAAATGGTACTTAACATAATAGAGCAACATTTTGTTAAAATGTTCTCTAGTATTTTAAATTTTATTTATTCGACTTTCCTATTACAGGATTCCACATTAATAAAGTATAATTCTACTTTCAAGTTGTACTTCTAAAGTAAATACCTGTGAAAGAATAATCTAAGTGTGCAATTTGTTTGACTATAAGCACCCTGGGCTCATTAAACTCCTTGTTCCTGAGAAGGATAGAAGCAACAGTTCGGATGTTACTGTTGGATCCCATTACTATTAGCAAATGCAGAAGCAGGCGTTTACAATGTTCATACACCTCAGGGTGGCAGTGGTCAAACCCTAAAGAGGAGAGTAGAAAACAATCATCAATAAAATAAAATAATAGTATTCTTGCTATCAAACTCATATTTTAAAGAAAAGCAGAAATTACATAAAATATTTAGTGGCAGATGATGTATTACATAGTTTTTTTATTGGCCTAGAGTTCTTACACATTTTCACAATAGGCTATTGTCCTATTTAGGTCCCTAGGTGGCACATACGGTTTGCACTCAACTACTAACTGAAAGGTTGGCGGTTTGAACTCACCCAGTGGCACCACAAAAGAAAGGCCTGGCAATCTGCTGTAAAGATTACAGCTAAGAAAACTCTACCGAGCTCAGTTATACTCTGTAACATACGGGTTCACATGAGTCAGAATTGACTCAATGGCAACAGGTTTACTGTCCTATAATACAAGGAGAATCCAGATAAGTTTTCAATGCATTTCATGTCTAAAATTGAGTAGATCTCCTAGAAATTATTACTCTGTTACTTAACTTTTTTATTCATGTAAATAAATAAATAAAAAGGTAGGCATTTTTAAATTTATTTTGTGCCTAGCACATAAAAGATATTCAGTAAATGTTTGATTACCAAAGGAATAAGGCAATACACACAAACTAAGTGTGCACATCAGGAAATTTTCTGAGAAGCTAGCTATCTTGACTTATCTCAGGAAGCCAAACCTACAAAGATTCTATAGATGTGATAGATCCTACATGTTTGTTACAGAGGGCACAATGAGATTTCAGATCTTATAATCAGACTTCCACAAGCCAACTGTTTTGTGAACAAGGTGGAGTGTAATTAAACACTCATAACCTACCGCCATTTCCGTTCATTCTGGAAGTTTACCTAAATTCCAGAGGTAAAGATTTAATTTTACCCTTGCTATAGCTACAGAGGAAACCCTGGTGGCGTAGTGGTTAAGAGCTACAGCTGCTAACCAAAAGGTCAGCAGTTCGAATCCACCAGATGACCCCTGGAAACTATGGGGCAGTTCTACTCTGTCCTATAGGGTTGCTATGAGTCGGAATCGACTCGACGGCAACAGGTTTGGTTTTTTTGATTTATAGCTACAGAATTGTTCTTGGTAGAGTGTATATGTGTTTGTGTAGGGGTGTAGGGTAGGAATGGGAATACGACCATAGGGTAGGAATGGGAATAGGGAGGATAGTCTTGTTTATGGCTAAAAGAGAGGTTTGGAATAATTCCCTGCTAGACCATGAGTAAAGAGCCCTGGTGGCACAATGGTTAAGCTCTTGGCTGCTAACTGAAAGGTTGGCAGTTCGAACCCACACAGCAGCCCCACAAGAGAGAGACCTGGCAATCTGTTTCCATAAAGATTACAGCCAAGAAAACCCTATGGGGCAGTTCTACTCTGTCACATGGGGTCGCTATAAGACTAAACCGGCTTGATGGCACCCAACAACAACAACAGACCAGGAGTATTATAGAGTCTTGGAAATAAAATACAAAGAAACAGATACAGAAACACGTGGAAACTTTCTTAAAAGCATACTTCCTTTAAATTATTATGAAAAAATATAAAATGAAGGAATTAGAATCATATATTTATTACCTATAAAAACTGCATGAAGAAGAAGATGGAGGTAGCTTCCCCATTCCACCTTCACACTATGATCAATGATCAGATCAGTCAAAAGAATCACGGCTATGTTACACCTATGACAAATAAGAGTATTACCGATGTGTTAGTAGACCAGAGCAAACCTAGAGAAAATTTTGTGTAAATTATTTGAAGACTTTAATATTGTATTTTATGGAAAAATACAACTTAACAAGAAAAAAAGAGGAAAAAGAAATAGAGCTGAAGATACCGTTAAGTTAAAGTGACAGTTTTAGAAAAAAACTTATCTGATAAGGGCTCCTCAAACTCAAGGGCCCTATTTTTTTCATCTTTTCAACCTTAAGACCTAGCAAACTGCTCGCCACATAGTAGGTGTTCAACACGTGTTTGGTGCATTAATAAATTCTGAAAGACTGCAGTGATTGTTCTATTGTGATTTTGCTAAGTATAATTCAGTTTAACTCAATTCAAAATAATAGTGCCTATTAGAATCAAATACTATTTTTCAGATGTAGTAACTGGGTCCCAGAAAGGTCAAGTAACTATGCCAGACACCCAGAAAAGCAGCAGCAGAATTAGATTTAGTATTAATTTTATACAGTTAGAATTCCCTGAGATTTTAGATTTCTTAAAATCTAAACACACTGATCTAATTTGTTGCATATCTCAAGAAAGAAATTGCCTTTGTTCTGTGTTCTCAGATAGCGTAAAGAAAGCTGAAAGTGTTAAGCAGCAATCTGGCTCATATGAAATAGGAATGACGCTGTAGTCCACCTGTGAAGAGGTAATCCAGGTGATGATGTTTCAGGCAAGTAATCCACCAGTGGTGACCAGCAGCCTCCAGCTGGTGGGAAGGGTAGTGGCTCTCCTTGATTATGCTCCATCACTTTCAGTCGCCAATTAGAATAAAGTGGCATTGAATCACCTATCAAAATAAAATGATCTCATTTTCTACACCATCTATTTTCTGCCAATATACGCAAGCTCTAGTAAGACATCAACTATTTATAGCAACGGAAAGTGATAAAAAAATAATTTCCTATTATTCCAACATACGTTTGCTAGGAAGACCTGGGTACAAATATTATCAAATAAAGCAAATCAGAGAGGAAAGGAGATATCAATTCAGGTTCCATCCTTGATTATCAAAGCAAAACTACATTAGCACTTCATTACGATTCCATAATTGATGTCCAAGCCATGAGACCACATTATAGGTGAAGCTGCCTTGTAACAAAGGCCTTCTGGAAAGTTATTCACTTCTAAGTTGCCTGAGATGGGGCTAACAAAAACCCATCTCAGAAGGAAATCTGCTCTACCACAGTGGGGCTGCAGGGTGCAGTAAAAAATGCTGTCAGGAAATGTAAATTCTGTGTGACATGGGTAAGTCACTTAACCTCTCTGGACCTCAGTTCCATCATGTGCAAAATGAGGAGATTGGACCAGATCGTCTTCAGGGTCCCTTCCCAGTCTGAAAGCTTGTGTGTCTATTCTACAGTGACACTTGGGTAGATCATTCACTTTGCAATTGCAAAGGAGAACTTCTTCAGTAAAACGTGAATCCATGGAGAAGGGTCAAGCCTGCTCAAAAAACCAGCCTATTATCAGTGTTTGTTCTATGACATTTCTTGGGAATCAATTCTTATGTTCCTTTTAATTTATCTATAGGGAACCTGTGCTTTAGAAAAAAACTTCCCCACTTATGTTGCTTCTTAAAATCAAGACATCTCAGACTATGTTGGAACACCACTAGTGGCAGTACTCTATTTTAAAGCAATTTATTGAAAAAAAACCATTTTATTAACATCAACATAATTAATATAATCAACATAATTCTTGCCATTATAGTTATAAAAAGCACTTGGAATTTATTACTTTTTTCTTCTTCATAAGATCCTCCAGAGCTGCTACTGTATCGAGATTCTAGTCTGTGATGTTGACGATTTAAATGGCTGTTTAGTCCACTGTAGATGTCTAGGTGCACATAGCTATGGAAATGAGTGTTGAAGTTAGTCATAGTTCACGGTAAAATGGTATTTGTGCTTTATGTTTCACTTTTTATGTTTAAAAAAGAATACAGTACATAATATATTAACAAAAGCTCACTACGATATAAATTAATTTCTACCTTAAAATTCAAAAGCTTAAGCTTTTAAGTCAACTATTTCTACTTAAAGATTCTTCTTAAGTAGTTGTGGCAATAATGCTGTGGTCAAAACTTTTATATAAAACATACAGAGCAAATAGCCATTTAGAAAAGTCTAAAAATGTAAGCAATACAGAAAGTGACTGACCATACTCTACGTATTCATTCATTACGGCATATTAAACAATCTAGCATCTTTAATGTCAAAACAGTCAACACGAAAAATATTTCCAACAGGAGAATATATTTCTTCACTAGAATTTTAACCCAACAAAATATAAATCCCAATGCAGAAATCATTATCATTCATTCTGATGACAATCAGTGTCTGTCACACTGAAAGGCTGATGAAGAACAGAGAAGTATTTACCTCTCTTCAGTATTCTCATTTATGGGCTTATTATCAGGGTTGCCATCCATGGGAGCTACCATTGTATTGCTACTGGAAGTAGTTCCTGTAAATGAGAATGTAAAAAGTACCTTTGAATTAGAAAACCTGGGGTAACTCAGTAAGAACAAAAGATTTCAAATTATAGACATCGAAACTCCACTAAAATAAGAACAAAATGACTTTTAAAAAGGAATGTACTCATAATGACTAAGAGAAAGTGAAAGGAAACTATAGCAACAAAATTTTGGATGCTGGAAAACAACTGGGCAAGAAGTAATTAAGTCTTAAGAAGACTGAAACCTAAGCTGATAGTGGGGAAAACCAAGAAGCCTCCTTATCTCTATTGTTGAAACTCCAATAGGCTCGGAGTTAGTGGCATCTAGTACCTCTGGGTGTAAGAGGTGGGAGGGGGAGGTAATGCTAAAAATAGGATTGGCTGAAAACCTATTTCAGAAGTAGTTGGTTCCCCAGATCTACCTCCTGCCCCCTATAGCTGAGTGGCTATCTCTCTTTCCACTTCAAAAGTAGTCTTTTCTTATGAGACTAAATCAGAAGATTGCTGGTCTGGGGCATACCAAGCACAGCTGAAAGAGGGAGTATCTTACTGAGCATGGGGTGGGCGGGGGGTAGGGGTGGGGCAGTAAGTAAAAATATACATACTAAATTTGAGACTACACCCCCATCCCCTGGATCCTTCTTACCCTATTGGCATCCAGAGGCTTGCAGACTGTGTATTATGGATTATATGTACACCAGACACATATACCCCTACATCCTCTACTCTAGGCAGGTAACTAGTAGTTTTCTGATTAGACCTAGAGAAGAGACCTACAGATGCTGGCATCAGTGAAATCACCCTACAATGAAGGACAGTGTCAAGAAGTTCCCTATACACTTACAAAATAGCCGATCAACTTTTTAATACTCAACTCTATGAAAAGACAAATATAGAATTGTTAGGCTTTTGAGAAAAGTCTTTATTAAGACAGACAAATCAAAACAAACAGCAATTTAGAGAAAATGGAGATTTTTCCTGACAGAAGAAAACCTGATAACCTTATCAGATGTATAAGATAGTCTAACCATGAAACACAAATAGAATGCTACTAAAAATTCTAACTTAAAAAAACAAACAAAACTTGAGGATTAACAACATTCTAGCAGAAGTGAAAAATCCAATAGAAGGGTGATTAGAAATCCCCTCCCTAGAAAGTAGGGGGAAAAAAAAAAAAAACTGGAGAAACTTGACAAACACTACTTTAGCCAGGTGATCAAGGCCAACATTCATAAATTATGTTGAAAAAAAAAAAAAAAAAGGCTAAGAGATGGAAAACATCCAAATAAGAGGATTTTTAGAAAGAGAGGCAATAAAGATAAAGAAAACATAAAGATATAATTTAAAAGATGTCCAATTATACAGATAACATTATTAATATACCTAAAAACATCTAATATAAACTGAGTCACAAAGGATTTCACAGAAATTCAATCTACAGTAGCCTAGATACTACAGTAAAACCTATAAAAGCCAGAACTGGTGTAAGGCAGAAATTTGTCAGAGAAGGAAAATTCCAATATTTTTTATTAATAGAGAGTGACAGAAAAGTGATAAGCTATACCCTGTCAAAGTAAAACTTGTGAGATCCAGAAAAACAAAGCAGTCACTTTGAGTTTTGGCTCTCACAGGTTTCACTGTACAATGATTTTCAATGGAAGCTATTCCCTCAGGGAGACAGTTTCTTCAACTAATTATAATATTTATCATTATAATATATGTGTACACATGTAAGCATTCATATGATTGGATGCTATGTATAAAACATATTCAAATAATTATAATGTGAAATTGCACAAATAATTTCAATAAGTAAACATTTTCTAAATTCAACACAGCAATTACATTAATTTAAAAATGCATTTGTTTTATAAACCAGTTGCCATCGAGTCGACTCTCCCATGGTGACCCCATGTGTGTCAGAGTAGGACTGTGCTCTATAGGGTTTTCAATGGCTGCTTTTTGGGAAATAGATTGCCAGGCCTCTTCTGAGGTACCTCTGGGTGGACTCAAACCTCCAACCTTTCGGTTAGCAGCCAAGTGGGTTAACCATTTGCACCACCTAGGAATCCCATTTATTCTATAGGGATATACAAATCTATGTTCCAGGTCTGTATAAGAATATAAATATGTTTCCTTCTATAATACTAAGAATCCTTACATTATCAAATTTCTTTACTCATATGACAATTTTTTAAAAGTCTTGTCAAATTAATTACTACACAGGACTCATGTTTGCTTTTGTTTTCTTAATGATGTTTCAATACACAAATGCTTGCTAAAATGAACAATTATGTAAAGCATCTCTTTTGATCCCAAGTAATCACAGTTTTAAATAATGTCTCACCTGAGGTGACAGAAGGGATTTTATAACTGGAAGTGATGCGATAATACGGGGGATTATCCATGTGAGTGACTCCTGAACTGACAGGGTCCGTCAGCTGTAGTTCACTCACCAGTTCTTCTAGCAACTGCATTGTTTTATCTCTACCTAAATATACAATAACTTTCTTCACCTGTTACAAAAGAAGTCATTCAGAAAAGAAAAAGCAAACATTTTATCTCAGAAATTTTTTGAGACAAATTTTATCAAAGTTCAATATTAAGTAGCAGATGAAATAAGAAGTATAATCTAAATCTGAATAGATATTACTTAGCAATGAAGCATTACACAGTTTTATAAATATTGTCTTTCCGCCAAGCCTCAATATTATACCTAGTTAGGGTGAACTGAATATATTATTCCACGGCTTCCATAACTTTTATCCACTTTCTTTACAAATTTGCTTTTCTATAGTACAGTTTCTCTTTAGTGGAAAAGCTTTAGATTAATATTGTCTTAATATTTTTCGTTATTTTTAGGCAGCCAGCCTTCAAACCCAGGATTTGTCTTTTTTTCCTGCCTTCCCCACTCTCTATATTCAATCTAGCAGTTTAGTGATTAAGAAGAAGGAACTAGAACTAAATTAAAACTCAAAGTAGACCACCAGGGTTGGAATGTAGATTTATCACCCACTGACAAGTGACTTAATTTCAATTTTCTCATCCGCAAAATGGGGATCATAATAGCACCAACTTCATATAGCTGGTAGGAGTTAAGATTTATAAAGTACTTTAAAAATGCCTAGCAAACACTATGAGTTAAGTGGAAAAAAAATCATTTCAGTAATATGTATTATATGCATGCTTTAGTTAATATGTATCATCAAAATATTAACTGATCAGCCTCTCTTTCCCTCCACTTTAATCCTTACTACTCAAAGTGAAGCACAGGCATCACCATCTGGAGCTTGTTAGAAATGCAAAATCTCAGGCCCCATCCCCATCTACACAATCAGAATCAGAACAAGATCTGCAGACGATTCATAAGTGCATTACTGTGTGAGAAGCACTGCTGTAGATGACCTCCCATCAAATCTTAAAACATGCTACATTACATCAGACCAAAAACCTTATAATGATTACTCACTGATAACTGACTCTCTACAGCCCGTGTCTTCATCTAACCAATCCGCTCTAATGATTTGCTAATAAGTTCGCTCTGTTCTCAGGTTCAGTCTCCTCTGAAGATGCTATCTGCATCCCTGCCTTTGCGCCTTTGCTCTGTATGATGTGACAATCTCTGAGCTGACATTCCCAATCCCACTGTAATCAAGTCTTCAAGACCCACCCCCCACACCAACTCCACTCCCTTCTCCTAGAAGATTTCACTGAATTTTCACCAATAATTCTGGGTTGGAGTTCTAGTTCTAATGAGTGATAGAGCTAGATGGCTATGTGACTTTGAAGAAATTACTTTTCTTACTGCTTTGTTATCTTCTTCTGTAAAACTGCAGTAACTTTACCAAACTCAGAGATTTATTCTGAGAATTAAATGAAATAATGTAGATGAAGTGCTTGTACCGTGTCTGGCCTATAATAAGTGCTTACCAAAAAAAAAAAACCAGTTGCCATCGAGTCAATTCTGACTCTTAGTGACTTTATAGGACAGAGTAGAACTGCCACATAGGGTTTCCAAGGAGCTGCTGGTGGATTCGGACTGCTGACCTTTTTGGTTGGCAGCCAAGTTCTTCACCACTGCACCACCATGGCTCCAATAAGTAAGTGCTTAAGCAATAGTAATTAAGAAATAATAAGAATGGTTACTGTTGTTATTGCTTTTTAAAAATGGCATTGAATTCCTCTTAAGTGCTATTCCCTGAATTTCATCTTGGTCTCCTAGAATTATAAAGTCATGCCTGTTTATAATTCCACCCCAACTCACTCATTCATTTATTCAATTGATGAGCACCTTCTGTGCGCCTGGTACTATTCTAGGCATTGGGGATGAACCAAACAAACCAAAATTCCTGCTTTTAAGAAGCTCACAATCTATGGGGTTGAGACAAACATCAATGAAATACATATGTAAGATGATGGTAGGTGCTAAGAAGTTCAGTGAAGCAGGGAAGGAAAAGAGTGCATGTGAGGGATGGAGGTGGGGGACATTTGCAGTTTCATACAGCACGCCCAGCAAAGGTCTCAGTGAGAAATGACACCTGAGAAATGACCTGAAAGAGGTGAGGCAGTGAGCCACGTGGCCATCTGGGGAAAGAGAAGTGCAAAGGCTCTGAGGCGGGAATATCTGGTGCCAGAGTGGAGAGGAGAGGGGGGCAGCACAGCTCAACAGCAGGAAGTGAGAGGAAGAAGATTAGGAAATGTGGTCAGAGAGGTAATGTGGGGCACGTTGCTGACTCGTACCATACACTTTTCTCTAAGTGCTTCTCAAGGAACACTAATCCTGTGACATACTTTGAAGACAATGGTTTCTGTGATCAAGTTAGCTGTGGGCAATGCTGGGTAAAGTAAAGTTAAAGCTATTTCTCTGAAATAGGTCTACAGGAAATTTTAGAGCAATATCCTGCAGAATTAGTCTTCTGTGGAACATACTTTTAGGAGATGCTACACACACATGCATTGTTTAAGCCTCACACTTGACAGTTTTGTACTGGTCACTTGGACAGACGTAAGTGTTGCCATCTTCCCAGAAGGCAAAGACTATCATATTCTTCATTCTATATCTCTTACCATACTTTCTTTGCTTCCAACAGCTTTAGGCATCATCCTTTGGGCACTGAGCTCTCACCCTCCATCCTGCTCTAACATCCCAATGGCAGCTCCTGCCTACAAAAAACTATAAATGTCCCCAATTTTGTGGTCTCAGCTTTAATATCACTTTGTCTGGAGAACCACCTCTAATCCTCCCAGACAGCTAGGTTAGGCTATTCAATCTCACTACTCCACAATTTTCCTTTGTAGCCCTTACCACGGCTGTATTTTATTAATTTACTGATTTATTCATTAAATAAATTAGATGTGGGCACAAAGAATAAAATCTGTTACTACCCATCAGATTGTAATCTCCAGCACCTAGAAGAGCACCTGTCTTGTAGTAATAACGAATAATATTTGTTGAGTGAATGTATGAATGAATCCATGTGCTACTTCCTGACTCTACTTCATCCTGGCCCTTGATCTGCCTCTGCTGGTTTACTGTTGTCCATACTTTGACATCACAAGACATCTGGTCAATGTCTTAAAAAAAAAAAAAAAAGTTAAATGAATTTCAATACATACGTAAGGCAAGAGGCTTGGTTCACTATTCACTCCACAAATGCTGATCAAAAAGTGCAAAATTATTTTCAGGTTTTTTGGCCAGCCATCTGCGAGTGTGGTCCACACATTCTCCACCTCTGACCAGGCCAGTTCATCGCCGTACTAGATGCAGCGCACACAACAGATACCTTAGTCAGGATGGGCTATTAAAAACCAAACCTGTTTGCTATGTATATTCTCAGCAACAAATTAAACAAAATTAAAAAACAACAACAAAAAACTTGTCACACCGTGAAATATTAGAAGTTAAAATTTTTATACACTGTTTTAATCTTTTCTGTACTTAAGAATAATAATCATCTTTTTCAATAAATCTAAACATAAGTATCATGAATCACATATGGTCTTAATAAAACACAACAAAAGGATATCTTACATCTAATGAATTTTTTTAAAGAAAGGAATAAATACATGATGCATTTTTGTGTGGTTACTACAGGATTATCTAATCTCTTCATCTATTTCTAACCATGGGGACCATGAGGATAAATTCTAGGAATTTTCTGAATTCTTTGATGTTGGGTGCTGTTGAGTCGATTCTGACTCACAGTGACCCCATGTCACAGAGTACAACTGAGCTATAAGGTTTTCCTGGGCTGTGATCTTTATGGGAGCAGATTGCCAGGTCTTTCTCACACAGAGCTGCTGGGTGGGTTTGAACCACCAACCTTTTGGTTAGCTGCTGAGCGTTTATCTGTTGTGCCACCAGGGCTCCTATAAGTCTGTGTAGCAACTGCAAATACAAAACTCATTTTACCTTTGCTGTCATGTACATCAGATTGTTCAAAACCATTGCAGTGGCTTGTGGTGACCCCCAGCCTTCCCCTCGTAACCAGCGCCTGCTAGTCACCATCAGCTCTCGGTCTTTTAATGAATCATCTTCATCTTCATCATGCCGCCGTGCTGTGGGCAAAGGTTTCAAATCCACCAGCTCGATGTTGTTCATCCATGGTAAGAGATAGTGCAGCATCACTTGCCGCCCAGCTGGATGGGCTGTCTGAATTCTCTGGCTTATCTCTGTAATTAAAAACAAGCCAAAAGAAGGAAAAGCTGATATAATTTCAGTTGCTTGTCATTTGTAATTAAATTTCAGCATCTCTTTCTTGAAGACTATGAAGCCAGATTTTACTCCTTACATTTTAAAATTCTGAACACAGCTTTTCTTTTAATCAATTTGACCTCAATGACATCACAATGAAAATTAACAGTTAAAATAAATCATGCCCTCACTTTTTTTTCCTAAATTTTAGTTTGTTGTGGTGTTGAGAATATACACAGCAAAACATACACCAATTCAACAGTTTTTACATGTACAATTTAGTGATACTGATTACATTCTTCGAGTTGTGCAACCATTCTCATCCTCCTTTTCTGACTTGTTTCTCCCTCATTAACATAAACTCTTTGTCCCCTAAGGTTCCTACATAATTTTTTGAGTTGCTGTTGTCAATTTGATGGCATATAAGCAGTTCTTAAAAGAGCAAAATGCTCAAGGCAGACATTTTTTTTTTACTAGTTAAGCTAAACTACTGTTTTGTTTTAAGAAGACTTCAGGGGATATTTTTGGTTTAAGGTTTAAAGATTATCTCAGGGCAATAGTTTCAGAGGTTCATCCAGCATCATTGGCTCCAGAAATTCTGGAGTACATGAGAATTTGAAATTCTCTTCTGCATTCCCTACTTTTGATCAGGATTCTTCTATACATCACATACATGTTGGAAGTGGTGTCTGGACTGTGGGAGTTAAGAAGGAGAAGGGAGCAATCTTGAAGAAGACTAGAGTAGAAGGACTCACACTTCCTGATTTCAAAACATACTATAAAGCCATAGTAATTAAAACAGCCTGGTACTGGTATAATAATAGACATATACACCAGTAGAATAGAATTCAGAGTCCAGAAATAAATCCATAGATCTATGCTCAGCTGATTTTTGACAAAGGTGCTACATCCATCCAACAGGGAAGGAAGAGTATCTTCAATAAATGGTGCGAAAAAAAGCTAGATTTCTACATGCAGAAGAATTAATCAGGATCCAAGCCTCACAGCGTACACAAAAATCAATTCAAAATGGATCAAGGACCTAAACGTGAAAACTAAAACTATAAAAATCTTTTAAAGAAAATGTAAGGGCAAAGCTGTGAGACCTGCTTTTTAACAACGGGCTAACAGATATGACAACAAAAGCACGAGCAGCAAAAGACAAAACAGATAAACAGGACCTCGAAAACAGGGGAGGGAGCATGGATGCTGATAACTAACAGTGCAAACCAAACAGATAAACTATTGTAAGAACTGAATGTTAGGAGAATTTTAGGTTTTTTTTTTTTTTCTCTCTCACTCAGGTCAGTTAGGGATAGGAAACAAACTGCTAATACTGCTGAAACAGGCATTGTGGAGATGCCCCGAGGAGGCTCAGGAAAGGAACCACAACAGAACCTTGTAATCCTCTGGATGCCAATCTTGCTGCATATACAGTACTCAAATTGGATCAAGATCTTGCTGCATGTAGCAAGCAGAAAAACTAGCTGAGTATGCTGTATGCTATAATTAAAACTTCTTTCTTAAAGAGTAAGACACTATAGGAGTTGTAATAGTACCTTCATTGGGTGGGAAGTTGAACCAGATGGACCCTAGAGATTCCTCTGAGTTCTGGGAGACCCACATTAATATGACATCTTGCCTGACACATACTTCAGATGTTCTAGAAGCCCCTGGGAAGAACATTTGTTGATCCCAAAGAAAGAAAGCTGGACCAGAAAGCAATGTGGTAGCCTAGCAACAGTTTTACTTAATTCAACCAGGACCTTTCACTATGATTAGAGGATAAAGAAACCTGTTGAGAGACAGGAGGCCCTGGGAGGTGCAAATAGTTAATGTTCTCAGCTGTTAACCAAAAGGTTGGAGGTTCAAGTCCACCCAGAGGCTCCTTGGAAGAAAGGCCTCGTGATGTCCTCCGAAAAATCAGTCACTAAAAACCCTATGGAGCACAGTTCTACTCTGACACACATGGGTCACCATCAGTCTAAGTCAACTCAACAGCAACAGATTTTTTTCCTCTAAGACAAGCAGCAGCAAGTAATCCATGCTCTCAATTTCTTTCTCTTGCTCCCCTTTATCCCTGCCCATTTTTATTACCAAAGATGGACTAATATAAGAAATCAAATGCATCACTAAAAGATTCACAAAGTTCTTTGTCTATGAAAGATTTTTAAATTGCATGTGAGGGACCCCCCATTTTTGCTTTTTTTTTTTTGCTGGGGGTGGAATGGAGAAGGAAGGGCAAGGCACGAAGCCCTGTGAAAATTCCATTAATAAGAAATCTAAATATCATTATACATCGCTATTAAAAGTTCATATTTCAAAGAAAGCAATTCGCACTTGTGTGGAGATGTGTTTTATTCTGATTCAACCTCAAATTTAATCTATTTAACATTCCTAAAAGGAGTTTTTTAGAAATGACTGCTAAAAACAGGAGGCGGGGCCAAAATGGCGGAGGACGCTTCCACTGGACCCTCTTACAACAAAGACCCGAAAAAACAAGTGAATCGAATATATGTGGCAATCTGGGAGTCCTGAACATCAAAGGCAGAGTTGAGGAATCGGACTGAGAGGCAGGGGAAGGGAGAGACAGTTCGGAAGCAGCGAGCAGTTGCCAGACCCGACCCGGAGAGAGCCTGAGCCCTTCAGGCATGATCAGCTTGGGAGTGAGCAGTGAGGCAGGCAAGCACCAGTGCTCGGGAGGCACGTCTTCCACATCAGGACAGACCCAGTGCCACAGAGGCTACACGGACACCCACAACCCGTGAGAAGCAGCCCTGGATCGGCGAAAGATAAGTACTTGTGTACGGCCTACCAAGCGAATCAAAAACACCCCCCTTAGGGAAAAACCTCTCTCCCATTGACCTCCCTGCTCCCTGCTCTGCATGGATCCTGGACTGGTTTCAGCAATTGCCAAGTCTCCTGGGCCGGAAGTAGGCTCCGTCACACACCCAGAACAATTCTCCCTGCCTTGCAGAGTGAACAAATTAACAAACGGGAAAAAATAAACTGCCGGCTCCCTAAGCCAGGAACCCAGGGTAGGCACAGCTCCTTTGCCTAGGCACAGGCATAAGGGATCCACGGACCTTGAGTGCCTTTCCCCCTGCATAGACTTGTGTGGGCCCATCTGAACAGCGTAGGCCCTCATTACTGCAGTACAACAGGGTATACACCAGTAGTCTAACTTCAACTGTTTCAGCTGTGAAGTGGTAGGTTCTTGACATTTAACACTGCTCTGCCCATTAAGCAGGGTCTTCACCTACCCACACCAGGGGCCTGAGGACTGGTGGCTCCACCCATGCCACCTAGCCACCTGCGACAGGGGCCCATGAATAAGAGGTGCCCCCCAGTCCTTACACCCAACAGCATGAGGTGCTCATAGTCCAGCTACAAAACCCACCCACCTACCCGCTCTAGAGAACAGGAACACGCCTTCCTCCAGGACACTGGGGGGCAGCCGTCAACCCCCTGCCTTGCTCAAAGTGTGTCCCACTACTGCAGCCAGATGCCTGTGCCTACACCAATCACCCATGCCTGTCTAGGACTGTTAAGTTAGAGCCTACACCACACACTTGGTGGCTATCTACCTGGTCACCTGAGCTGAATCCACACAAGGAGGAGTGGGTAGACTCCTAAGCTCATATACCTAGTAACAGATCTAACCACCTGGTGACAGGAC
>NW_004444037.1:9586157-9588359 GCF_000243295.1 Trichechus manatus latirostris | reverse complement strand
GGAGACAACAGTCAATATCAAATCACATAAAGAGATAATCCATGATGGCTTCAGCAAGCTCCCAAAATAAAGAATCTAGAAATTTTCCAGAGGAGGAAAATTTCTTGGGATCTCTGGAAAATTTCTTGGGATTACCAGAGGCAGAATACAAAAGATTAATATACAGAACTCTTCAAGAAATTAGGAAGGAAATTAAGTAAAACACAGAACACTCAATAGAGGAAATTAAAAACATTAGAGAAGAGCATAACCACAAATTTAACAGGTTGCAAGAAACCATAGAGACAGCAATCAGAAATCCAGAAGATTAACAATAAAATTTCAGAATTAGACAACTCAATAAAGTCATAGGAGCAGAACTGAGGCAATGGAAGTCAGACTTAGTGAGATGGAAGATAAAGCATTTGACACCAAATTATTTGAGGAAAAATAAGAAAAAGGTTTAAAAAAAATGAAGAAACCCTAAGAATCAGGTGGGACTCTATCAAGAGAAATAATCTACAAGTGACTGGAGTACCAGAACAGAGGGGGTAAGAGAAAATACAGACAAAACTGTTGAAGATTTGTTGGTAGAAAACTTCCCTGATAGCGTGAAAGATGACAAGATATCTACCCAAGATGCTCATTGAACCCCACATAAGGTAGATCCCAAAAGAAAGTCACCAAGACATATACTCAAACTTGCCAAAACCAAAGAAAAAGAGAGAATTTTAAGAGCAGCTAGGGATAAACAAAAAGTCATCTACAAAGAAGAGTCTGTAAGAATAAGCTCGGACTACTCAGCAGAAACCATGCAGGCAAGAAGGCAATGGGATGACATATAGAAAGCGCTGAAGGAAAAAAAAAAAACCGCCAGCGAAGAATTACATATCCAGCAAAACTGTCTTTCAAATATGATGGCAAAATTAGGGCATTTCCAGATAAACAGAAGTTTAGGGAATTTGCAAAAACCAAACCAAAATTACAAGAAATACTGAAGGGAGTCTTCCAGTTAGAAAATCAGTAACATTAGATAAAAACCCAAGACTAGAACACAGGACAGAGCAACCAGATATCAACCCAGATAGGGAAGTCACAAAAGCAAATTAAAACTAAAACACTGAAAATAGGGAAACAGATGTCAATATGTAAAAGATGACAACATTAAAACAAAAAGAGGGACTTAAAATATGTAGACACAGAGTTTTCATATGGAGAGGAAGTCAAAACAATACAAAGAAATAAAGGACTGGTACAAACTTAGAAAATAGGGGTAAATATTAAGGCACCACAAAAGAAACTAACAATCCTACAAGTCAAAATAAAAAACTAGAAAAATATAAAGACTCAGCAAACACAAAATCAACAAGGAAAAAGATGAAAAGAAAATACATAAAGAAAAACGACTCAGCACAGAAAGTTAAGTGGAACAAGGAAACTGTGAACAACATACAACAAAAGACATCAAAATGACAACACTAAATTCATACCTATCAATAATTATACTGAATGTAAATGGACTAAATGCACCAAAAAAGAGACAGAGGGTGGCAGACTGGATTGAAAAAACATAATCTGGCTATATGCTGCCTACAAGAGACACACCTTAGACTTAAAGACAGAAACAAACTAAAACTCAAAGGATGGAAAAAAATTTATCAAGCAAACAACACTCAAAAAAGAGCAGGAGTGGCAATATTAATATCCAACAAAATAGACTTTAAAGTAAAATCCACCACAAAGGATAAGGAAGGACACTATATAATGATTAAAGGGTCAATACACCAGGAAGACATAACTATAATAAATATTTACACACTCAACGACAGGGCTCCAAAATTCATAAAACAAACTGTAACACCACCGACAAGAGAGACAGACAGCTCCTACAATAGTAGTAGGAGACTTCAACACACCAGTTTCAGTGAAGGACAGAACATCCAGAAAGCAGCTCAACAAAGACACGAAAGAGCTAAATGCTACAATCAACCAAATTGATCTCACAGACATATACTGTACACTCCACCCAACAGCAGCCAAGTATATTTTGTTTTCCAATGCCCATGGAACATTCTCCAGAATAGAGCACATATTAGGCCATAAAGCAAGCCTTAACAAAATCCAAACATCAAAATATTACAAAGCATCTTTTCTGACCATAAAGCCAAAAAAGTAGAAATCAACAACAGAAAAAGCAAGGAAAAAAAATCAAACACATGGAAA
>NW_004444037.1:9579570-9584153 GCF_000243295.1 Trichechus manatus latirostris | reverse complement strand
AAATATAAAATTGAAAACGATAAAGATCATGGAAGAAAAAATAGGGACAATGCTAGGAGCCCTAATACATGGCATAAACACAATACGAACCATAAGTAACAATGCACAAGCACCAGAAGAGAGACTAGATAGCTGGGAGCTCCCAAAAATCAAACACTTATGCTCATCAAAAGACTTCACCAGAAGAGTCAAAAGACAACCTACAGACCAGGAAAAAACGTTTGTGTGTGACAAATCCGATCAGCGTCTAACCTCTAAAATCTACAAGATACTCCAAAACCTCAACAACAAAAAGACAAATAACCCAATTAAAAAATAGGCAAAGGATATGAACAGGCACTTGCCAAAGAAGATATTCAGGCGGCTAACAGACTCATGAAGAAACGCTCACAATCATTCAGCCATTGGAGAAATGCAGATCAAAACTAAAATGAGATATCATCTCACCCCAACAAAGCTAGCATTAATCCAAAAAAACACAAAATAATAAATGCTGGAGAGGTTGTGGAGAGACTGCAACACTTACACACTCTTGGTAGGAATGTAAAATGGTACAACCACTTTGGAAATCGAGTTGGCACTTCCTTAAAAGGCTAGAAATAGAAGTACCATACGATCCAGCTATCTTGCTCCTTGGAATATATCCTAGAGAAATAAGAGCCATCACATGAATAGATATGTGCGCACCCATGTTCACTGAAGCACTGTTCACAATAGCAAAAAGATGGAAACAACCCAGGTGCCCACCAGCAGACGAATGGATAAACAAATTATGGTATATCCACACAATGGAATACTACGCAACGATAGAGAACAACAATGAAGCCGTGAAACATCTTACAGCATGGAGGAAGCTGGAGGGCATTATGCTGAGTGAATTTACTCAGTCACAGAAGGACGAATATTGTATAAGACCATTATTAAAAGAACTCAAGAAAAGGTTTTAACACAGAAGAAAACATTCTTTGATAGTTACGAGGGTGGGGAGCGAGGGTGAGGTTTATTTACTAACTAAATAGTAGATAAGAATTACCTTAGGTGAGGGGAAGGACAGCACACACTACAGGGGAAGTCAGCACAACTGGACTAAACCAAAGCTAAGAAGTTTCCTGAATATAATTAAACACTTCGAGGGACAGAGTAGCAGGGGTAGGGGTCTGGGGACCGTGCTTTCAGGGGACATCTAGGTCAACTGGCATAATAAAGCTTATTAAGAAAATGTTCTGCATCCTACTTTGGTGAGTGGCGTGTGGGGTCTTAAAAGCTTGCCAGCAGCCATCTAAGATGCATCAATTGGTCCCAACCACCTGGAGTAAAGGAGAATGAAGAACACCAAAGACAAAATGAAAGTAGCAGCCCAAGAGACAGAAAGGGCCACATAAACCAGAGACTTCATCAGCCTGAGACCAGAAGAACTAGATGGTGCCTGGCTACTACCAATGACCGCCCTGACAGGGAACACAACAGAGAGTCCCTGATGGAGCAGGAGAAAGGTGGGGTGCAGAACTCAAATTCTAGTAAGAAGACCAGACTTGATGGTCTGACTGAGACTGGAGGAACTCTGGAAAGCATGGCCCCTGGATTGTCTATCAGCCCAGAACTAAAACAATTTCCAAGGCCAACTCTTCAGACAGGGATTGGACTGGACTGTGGGACATACAGTCATACTCATGACAAGTGCGTCTCTTAGATCAAGTAGATACAAGAGACTAAACGGGTAGCTTCTGTCCAGAGGTGAGATGGGAAGGCAGACAGGGTTAGGAACTGGTTGGATGAAGATGGGGAATCAGAGGTGGAAAGGAGGAATGTGCTGTCACAGTATGGGGAGAGCAATTAGGGTCACATAACAACGTGTGGATAAATTTTCATATGGAAGACTAACTTGAAATGTAAACTTCGTTTAAACTACAACAATAAAAAAAAAAATTAAAAAAAAAAAAAGAAAGAAATGATTGCTAAAAACAAAAAACAAAACTTCTAACCAGTAAAATGATCATACCTGAGAATATCGCAAGAGTTAGCTCAGGATATGCCCTTGCTAATTCCTCTGACAACTGGTAATATGAAACAGAATACAGATGTGGCAGAGGTGACAGCTGGCTGAGCACTCCATCAGTTCTCTGAACCTCCAGTTTGTGAGCATAGCGAAACATCTTCGGTTCCAGAATCTACAGGAATGCAATTTTGTCAGCTAAACTTAAGATTTTATGATACTCCAAATTTCAACTATAATTAAATTTGATTACCAAAAAAACTTGTCCCAACAAATACTAAATATAAATATTGGATATTTATATGGTTAGTAAATATTTAAACAATTAAAAAAGTTATATGGCTATATATATTGTCAAGTATTTCAGATGTTAATTTCTAATTCCAGAAAATGTTTGCAGAAGACTCTAGCTGTTTGAAAGGATTTTCATTTCTTGCATTTAATGCCAATGATTTAGGTTAGTAGCATCATCTGAAAATAACTTCAGCAAGTTAATGTACAATTACTTGAAAGATTTACCACTTATCCAGCTCAAAAATACAACTATTAAAACATGTGTAAGTGATAAAAAAACTTCAAATAGATCTTGGTTAATCACAGATTAAATATGGAACATAAGCTAAAAGTCCTTTTGTCATTACAATATGTAAAGAGTTACAAATCACTGGAATTTCTACTTAATTAATAAAGGGATTAGGGTATAATTCCTAAAATGGTCCTACCAGAATCAGTACCACTACAAACCCTTTGTAGAAATCAGCATCTTCTTGAATCCTATCACCCTATCTTGGTTAAGAATGAAGAACCTCATCCTGTTAGCAATGAGTTACATACTGTATAATAATGAAATAACTTTCTGGAAGTTATTTTTCTTAGTCTAATAAAGAAAAGCTATACAAGGGTATCATAACAGAGTCAATTATTTTTCACTTGAATCTCAAAAAATATTTGACTCCCATTATTTTTATCTACTGCACAGAAATAGTTATAGGCCCAAACCACACAACTTTTATAAGTATCTTCATATATATATACATAAGTGTGTATGTTGTGCAGGGGTAATATACATAACCCCTCTACAATACACTTCTGAATGATTTGTATTACTTAAAGATCCAAATGACCTATATTATCTTTTTGTTCTGATAATCAGGAACCGACACTATACCTCACTATTAAAAATAAAGCTGTATATTAGTATTAATATAATATAAAGGTAAAAATAAATTATCGGGGCTTCATTAAACCCTTAGTAAAAAATACTTTAATTAACATTTGTCTACAAACCTGTAAGAGCTGCATAGCAACTTCATAGATACTTCTAGAAGAATCAGCTGCTTTGAACAGTATCAGATTTAGGAGCATCACTGTATCACACTGATAATCCCTAGGGACAAATTTAAAGGGTTAGATAAACAACTTAATGTTCAGAGGTTTTCACACCAGTTAATAAATAGAGCTGGTTTAGGTTATGATATATAAAGGGCAAGGCTGTAGACATGTATGTTCTAAGCCTATGAGTTGACTTGTTTTTAAAGACAAGAGGTATAACAACAGATGCCCAGTGATCATTATCCTTAGTTTGGTTAAATTTCAATAGCACTTGAAAGAAAATGCTACCTGTCTTAGTACTTCTGAATTCAAAAAGAAACAATTTCTTTAAAAAATCTAACTGAAATATAAGAGAGTGTCCTAGAGTACCTGTTCTGGAATACGTTGGCTATGGCTTTAAAGCAGCCGGCTGCTACCCTCTTGGAACCAGTATAACATCGATCCACAGCCCAGTACATCAGGTTGCTCTGATCAGGATTCAGCTCTAGCAATAACGTGACTGCTTCACAGCCCAACTGATGAACCTGGCAAAGGTGGCAGAATTGCCCAGGAGAGAGAAAATTACACATCATTTGACTTCCCATTTCTCTACATTTCTACTAAAGTAATACACGGTATATATTTACTGTAATTTAATCTCAAAATTCAGTGTGCCTTTGTTCAAATCTTCCTTGTTTTATTCAGTCGGCAGAAAAAAATGACGTGGATAAATTATCCTTGGTTTGCTGCTGTTACGTTAAGACTATTAGTCGTATGATTCTCTCCGCCAGCAGAGCCCCTGAAGGCAGCTGAGGAATATGAACAGTGATTAAGTGCTTTCAGAAAATGAGTTATTAACCTCGCCAATTATTTTTATCCATCTTTGTTCTTGTTTCTGATAACCCAATAAAAATTATTCTGAGGGAAGAAAGTATAAGGCCTATTTTAAATTGAGAAGTCTGTATGTGTACAGTGTGAGAGCAAGGAGGGCAAGAAAGAAGGAGTAACTGGAGAGTGGTCAAAAGATGAAATTAAATAGAGAAAGTAAAGGATTTCTTCCATGGAGCTCACTGTGTTTGACATTATTATTTTATTTGTAGACTTAAACTCTACTGCAAGATATATACACAACATAATTTATTTACTCTTATAAAAGAGAAATTTATTCAAATGAGTAATATGTAAGAACTAGAACTTTCTTAGATTGTTATCCTACTTAATTTTACATTATACATTTTTTGCATATAATTCTAACCTTATTTTACAAAAAAAAAAAAAA
>NW_004444037.1:9493642-9578524 GCF_000243295.1 Trichechus manatus latirostris | reverse complement strand
TTTTTACAATAGAGTTCTCATACAATATTTGTCCTTTTGTGATTGACTTATTTCACTCAGCATAATGTCCTCCAGTTTCATCCATGTTATAAGATACTTCACAGATTCATCATTGTTCTTTCTCGTTGCATAGTACTCCGTTGTGTGTATATACCATAGTTTGTTTATCCATTCATCTATTGATGGGCATCTAGGTTGTTTCCATCGTTTTGCTATTGTGAACAATGCTGCCATGAATGTAGGTGTGCATATGTCTATTCAAGTGACGACTTTTATTTCTATAGGATATATTCCTAGGAGTGGGATTGCTGGATCGAATGGTATGTCTATTTCTAGCTTTCTGAGGAAGTGCCATATCATTTTCCAAAATGGTTGTATCATTTTGCATTCCCTTAGTGGACCATTTTAAGGGAACTGTCATAATTACCTTTTTGTCCAGAGAGTCCAAAATGTTATCCAACCACTTGTACAGATAGCCATCTGATGAAAGTCCTACATTATCTGCAACAGGGCCACAACACAGTACAGCAGACATAGCCTTCAAACAATAATATTAAAATTACATTTAAAAAATTTAAGTGGTTAAATGGTGGTTGCTTAATGAGCATTGGCAAGATATTTTTACTCATGGTTATCTACCATAACACCTGTAATTTTTTTTTCACAAAAGAAAAGCGTGACAATAATTTTTTAAACTGAGAAATTTATTATAGGTAATAAATAAATATCATGATACCAAATCAGACATGGAGTTTGAACAGTAGTATAAGAGAAGAAAAAAGAGCAAAAGAAAATCTTTTAAAGAAAATCTTTAAGTAGAAAAAAATAAATGTGTATATGTTTGAGGCAATCCTTAATTCTTTGAGAAAATGATACTCAAAATTTGGTAGATTCTGGAACTTATTTGCATTGTATTTTATGCATTTAAATTAAACTTATGGTACATATATTTGAACACAGCAGTCAGATATATATTCTAATACTCTCAGGTACTCTGAAGAAATTCTTATTTTCTTTATAATACCTGGTACTGAGAGACACACAAAAAATAAATAAATAACTCTGTTCTTAACATAAGGAAAAAGAAATCCTAATTCTAAGTACATACCTTTAACGCACAGTATTGATGTCTATTAATTTGCATATTTCTATCACTGTATCTGTCCAAGGGCGTAAACATGATGCTGAAAGGACCTGCCCAGTGACTGAACAGCATAAACAGACTGTGACGAAGGCTCTGTTGAGGAAAAATACTTCTTCTCTGGTGCACTGTGAGGAAAAAAAAATAGACGCAAAAATTTTCTTTTTACTTTAACATGCATGTCAACTTATTCGTTACTGAATATATGATAATATAAAAATCAAGTTTTCATTTTAGCCCCTACCAACAAACCTCTACTATAACAGAAATCATTTAAATATATGCAAGTTAAAGAAATGAAGTTGCAGTCTGTGTTACTATGTCGTGCTGCATTACTTGAAATACCACATCTTGGCAAAGAAAAATTCCATGGCAGGCAGAACCGTGCACAGAGGCTGGTTCAGAGCTGGGAGTCAGGACCCCACTTCTCTCCTGGCTGTCCCTGATGATCGGGTAAGCTTGGCCAAGACATGAACACACCTTTGGATCATTGGCAAGTAAGGGCTTTGGAGTAGATAAGTGGTTCCTAAACATTGTTTTTTGTTTTTTTTTCTAGCAATGAAGTTGTCTTTATAAAAGGAAGGGTCACTATGAGTTGAAATCAATTCGACGGCAATGGGTTTTCAGGTTTTCTCTCAATCCCAGCACCTAAACAAAACAAAACAAAACAAAACAAAAAAAAACCTCACCAAACCCATTGCTGTCGAGTCAATTACAACTCATGTTGACCCCATGTGTTGCAGAGTACAGCTGCTCCATACGGTTTTCTTGGCTGTAGTCTTTTATGGAAGCAGATCTCCAGGCCTTTCTTCTGCAGCATTGCTCAGTGGGTTCAAATTGTCAACCTTTAGTTAGTAGTTGACTACAAACCATTTGCGCCACCTAGCGACTTTAGTACCTAAACCCGTATCTGACATATAGCATGTGCTGAACAGTAGGTACACATCTGCGAAGTTAACAGATTAATAAATCAGTCACACTGTATTCTTGTTACACATCTATGGCCTACATCCTTCTTCCATTATTCAAAAGTATCTTATTAATTCTATTCTCAATACCATTTGGGGCATTAAGCTATTTGTTCACTGTGTCTAAAACAAGCTTGTCCACAGAGCTTCTTCTATTGTTGTCTTCAGATTTTTGGGTCAGTGTCTTGATTCAGTGAAAATCTATGCTGGTTTCCTTTTTGATTTCTGACCACTGGCACTAATTCAAAGGTAATACAAACTCTTGCCATCCGTGTTATTCTGATATATTCTTCCAGCATATTAATAAGTTGTTTTATAACTTAGATTACAATCACAAAACTTCAGGGGAAGAAAAAAATGACAGTATCTTAATAACCGATAATGTTTGAAAAAACTGAAAATAATACCTGGAACATTCTGAATGATATTCGCCACTAAGGCACTAAAATGGCATCGTATATCCTTCAGTGTGTCAGAGTCTTTTTCATTTTCTGCTTCCAGGAGTTGTCTAGTTAAATCTACATACTCCAGTAAAGTGTTGTTGAGGAAATGTGTTTCATTATCAAGGCCACCACTTGCACTGAAAATATTTTTAAAAAAATAAATAATTAATAAAATGTGATTTTAAATTGAAACAAATTTCTAGGACTCAAAATCAGAATAATATATATTAAACTTTACATGGTCATGGTAACATGCAGCTTAATATACAAAAATTAAACATGATTTGGGCTTAAATATAAAAACAGATGGTGCTTCTTCAGCAGGGAACCACTACTGATATCTATATGATTCAATTCTGTATCTAACTTTGGTCAACTATTCTGAGTGTTAATGTTATATCCTCTCTGTCAAAACGTGTAGCTTTTTAGTAAGAAACTAAGGAGGCATATGAGATGGGATCAGGTTAGAAAGGTGGAAAGAGGAAAGATTTGTTCTATACATTCTCATAGTTGCTGTGTCTATTCATATTATTCTGCAGCATAATCAATCAAATATCCATTAGGAACTTAATCTCAGCAAGATACCATGACAAATATTAGTGGCGATACAAAAATTTAAGGGAATTCACTAAGAGTAGTATGGAGTGCTGGTTTCCAAACCTTGTTTCCAGACCTGTCAATGTGCCCCAAGAATCTCTGCAATAATATTGTTTGAGGAGAGAGTTCTGGGCCGGGAAACCACTGACTGGTAGGGGGACATCTGGTTAGGCTCAGAAGTCCTGGATTCCAGTCTTGTTCTGTCAGTTATTAGACATGTGACCAGCACTCACTTTAGAGCATTTCCGTTTAAGAATATAAATGAAAATGCTTAGTAAACTATACCCATTGCCGGTGAGTCAATTCCAACTCACAGCAACCCTATAGGATGGAGTAGAACTGTCCCATAGGATTTCCAAGGCTGTAGATCTTTACGGAAGCAGATTGCAACATCTTTCTTCCACAGAGCAGCTGGTGGGTTTGAACTACTGACCTTTTGGTTAGCAGCTGACCACTTAACCATTACACTACAAGGGCTCTCTTAGTAAACTATAAGTACTAATAGATGATTTAGCTACTACCTTTACATTTATTTTGGCCAGTTTTTTCTTGTTATATTTTCCAAGTAATTCTGATGCGGATGATTATAAAAGTAAAAATTAATTTGTACCTAATAACTAGTTCAAATAGCTTTCTATAAACATTCTAACCTTATGAACACAAGACTAAGGAAGTCATAATGGTAGTGGGGTATATTAAAAATTACCAGTCACAACAATAAAAATGTATTGAATGACTTCATGACCAAAATTTTTCCTTTATTCCTTAAATGAGTGTTTATTAAACTCTAGGTCATGACCTAATACTTGATGAGAAATCAATTTAGTTGACTGTGACTTGCACCAGAATAAAACATTTATCCATTCAATAAATATTCATCGAGTTGTCCCCACTATGTGTCAGAGACATGAGATCCACTGGGTAAACAAAATAAAGATTCTTGTCTTCTTGCTATTCAGAATTCATCTTTTCTTCCCTTAACCAAGGTAATAATAACAATAAATTAAAAAGATGTGTAATAGCTAGAGTCTTATATACATTTCTCTTAAAAATAAAAACTAATTACACAACTGTGTTAAAAAATCACTGCTGTTCAATAGTGGGGATAGCTTTTGCAGCTAAATTTAAAACACACCAAACTCTTGCAGTTCACATGCAAAAAATAACATTCAAAGATTCTTCATTCAGTAAGATTACATTAAAAGCAACAACAACGAAAAAATGATTTAGATATGTTGTTAATTTTTGCACCAAGCCTAAATTCCACTGTTTCATTTTTGTGGAAAACAGAAAAAAGAAGGATGCTTCTTTTTTTTTTTTCTTTTCATCTAATAGTAAAGAATAGTAAATCACTCATCCCTTCGTGAGCAACGGAGAATGAAGAGAACAGGACACAAGGAAAAGATTAGTCTGAAGTCCTAATGGACCACAGCTACTGAGGCCTTCATCAGACTGAGTCCCGTATAGCTAGATGGTGCCCAGCTACCACCGCTGACTGCTCTGACCAGGATCACAACAGAGGGTTCTGGGCAGAGCTGGAGAAGATGTAGAACAAAATTCTAACTCACAAAAAAAAAGACCAGATTTACTGGCCTAAAGGAGACTGGAGAAACCCCGAGAATATGGCCACCAGACACCCTTTTAGCTCAGCGGTGAAGTCACTTCCGAGGTTCACCGTTCAGCCGGGGAGTGGACAGCCCCGTAAAACCATGTGAGTAACGAGGCACAGCAGTCCAGGGACAAGGGCCAGAAGGCAGAAGGGGACAGGAAAGCTGGTGATAGGGAACCCAAGGTTGAGTAAGGATAGTGTTGATGAGTCGTGAGGTTGTTAACCACTGTCATAGGGCAACATGTGTACTGTTAAATGAGAAACTACTTTGTTCTGTAAGCCTTCATCTAAAGTGAGAATAGCAGCACAATTGGAAGAGCGTAGTCGATGTCACTAAACTGTGCATGTAGAAATTTTTGAAATAGTGTATCTTTGGCTACGTATATTTTCACCAAAAAAGAAAAAAAAAGGTCGAGAAGGGAGAGGGTTGACATGTTGTGGGGTTGTTAACCAATGTCATAAAACAATATGTGTACTACTGTTTCATGAGAAACTGTTTGTTCTGTAACCCTTCACCTAAAGTACAATTACAAAAGAAAAAGAGGAAATAAAGGTTTAAAGGACTGAATTAAAGAAAAAAAAGTAAATCAGTGGTATGAATTTTCTTCAAATAAAGCTCTATTTTAAAAGCACTCATCAAAAACATTGGATAGTAAAAATGAAAAGTGTTAAATACACTAAGAAATAATCACGGCAAATGCGAAATTAACAATGCAATGCAGTTATTACAGTTACTACACGTTTGATTACTAATACATTTTTTCTCAAGATCTCTTTTCAGTTACATTTTTTAAGATAGTCATATCCACTTTTTCTCCCCTCAGTGGTCAGGCAACACCATTACCCTCCTTACAAAATAGTTACTTCTCAACTCAAAGATGATAGGCAAATTCCCCAAGGGGCTTTCCATCTGTTCTCCAACAACAACTCTAGGTTTTTTTTATTTGTAAATGGTAGAACACAGTTATAAATTACGTTTGTGGATTTCCTATTTGTTCTGAGCAGGACAGAGAACAGTTCATTGGAATAAATTTGCAAACCTTATAATGTTTAGCCTTTGAATATGTGTTTTTTACAAGTCAAGAAAAATCAGCATTTAAAAAGAGTTAAGAAGTAGGTACATCCGTGGAGAAAAGGCTACTGCTAATGTCCACTTACCTACATAACAAGATTCCAACTAATATAAAAATCACAGGTACTTTAAAACTAATTTTTATCTGATGTTATCTAGTTGTAGTAGTAAATTTTTCACTATATTTTTTGGCCATTGGTTACAGTATTGGATACATCTTTGATTGATAAATAACATTTGCAGTAATATAGATAGATAGCTGCTGTCTAGTTGATTCTGACTCATGGAGACCTTATGCACAACAGAACCAAACGTTGCCCTGTCCTGCGCCATCCTCACGACTTCTGGCATGTTTGAGTACATCGTTGTAGCTACTGTGCCAATCCATCCACCAAGGATCTCCCTATACCTCAACTTCACCAAACATGATGTTGTCCTCCAGCAATTAATCCCTCCTGATGATGTATCCAAAGCAAGAGAGTTGGACAATGTTTTTATGTGATCCATAGGGTTTTCAATGGTTAATTTTCAGAAGTAGACTGCCAGACCTTTCTTTCTAGCCTGTCTTAGTCTGGAAGCTCTGCTGAAACCTGTCTACCACAGGTGACCCTGCTAATATTTGAAATACTGGTGGCATAGCTTCCAGCATCACAGCAACACATAAGCCACCACAGAAGGATAAAATGACAGGTGGTCATTCCAGTGATACAGACAGGCTTTTCTTTTTTATATTTCATGAGAGAAAAATGCCATGTTCCCTAATCATTCCAAAGTTTTAAAAAACAAAATCCAATACTGACCTGTGACTAATGACACCAGCATCTGCCAGCAGTTCAAATATTCGTACCAGTTGTACTCGTAAAATATCCCGACGCCTGCGTCGTTTCATATTCTATTTCAAAGATACAAAATATTACAGGCAGTCCCAGGATTACAAACAAGTTCTGTTCCTAAGTCTGTCTTTAAGTCAAATTTGTAAGTAAGTTGGAACAGTTAGGTACGGTTCATATCTAACGTCAGTCAAATGTTTGTCTTAGGATATAGTATATAGTGTACCTTTCTATGCATAAAAAACATTAAAGAAACAGTTCCAGATATACTAAAACATCTTTACATAATAATACAGCAATAATAATAACAATGTTTTGATGCGTGTCGCACAGTAGAGTCCGTTTGTTGTTACAGACCACTGTACGTACCTCCAATTTTTAATATAATAGGCTTCACGGGGAACTGGTATGAAACTAAGAGTTGTCTGTCGGACAGACGTTTATAACCTGGGAACTGCATGAAGTGGAAAAGCCCTCAGGGAAGGTGATAGAAAACCTGCTGGTGTAACTCGGGAAGACTAATGTGAACGTCTCAGAGTTTCTGGGCTCATCAAAATTATTTTTCTTATGCAACGTTAAATTGTGAACACTCTGCCAGCTGCTGCACCAGAGAGATATGTGTGGATAGCTTAAAATTCAATGATCCAAATAAAATCACATGATATTTCACAGCTATTTTTTCATAATTTGCTAATCTGAAAACTTCAGAAGAATTAAAGGGGTTAGTAAATTGTTCTCATTGAATGATAAAAAAATCCCTAAGGCACTCCCAAAAATATGACAAAAGGGCAAGAAAAAAATCCTAAAAGGAACTCAAGAAATCCCACAGATTTTACTAATGCCAAACTTTTCCACTTAAAAATTAATCATGGAATAAAACAAAATAAATACAAACGAAAACAAAAGAAAATTTTTCTTTGGTCATTATGGTATGAATGAACATTTTTGTTATATTAGGGCCAAAGTACTAATACCTAGAATAATAGCTGTAAGACCTCAACTTGATTCTGCTTCTAACAGGAAGTCAAACAGTAGTACGATACAGAGCTTCCATACCACTTTCACTAACCCCCACTCTCTCCGCAAAAGAAAAAAATTCATTCCCATTGAGTCGATTCCAACTCATAGCGACCCTACAGGACAGAGCAGAACTACCCCATGGGGCTTCCAAGAAGCGGCTGGTGGATTGGAACTGCTGCCCTCTCAGTTAGCAGCTGAGCTCTTAAGCATTTGTGCCACCAGGGCTCCTATTTTACTATAGAGCTCATTATTCCACTGATGATATAGTTTTCATAATACAGAGCTATTAAAAATATATTTATTAGTCTTTCATTTTCATGTCCACAATCCAATTTTCTCCCCTCCATTAGTAGGCCAATTTGCTGATGACCATTAAATTAACTGTTTCTTTTAGCTCTCTACTTCATGCTCTACACAAAAATCAATTCCAGATGGACTAAAGGCTTAAATGTGAAAGGGACTTAAAAACTTTACCTCCGGCCTTCTTTCGAGTGCTTCTTTAATTATGGGATGCAATTCCTCTATTAGTTCCCTTGAAGAAAAATTATATACATTCTATTATTAGCTAAACCGATATAATCTGACACATGTGCAAATAGTACAAATTAACATAATGATATCAACTGACAGATATTAATCCTAATCCTACTTTAGCAAAATTTTTACTGTTTTATTCCAATTATGAAATAATACATGCACACTATCGAATATTTGGAAACAAACAAAAAAATTACAGGCCACTTAGTCTAGTTCATAAAGGTAAGTACTATCAATATGTTTGTTTAATCATTTTCAACCTACATATATTTTACAGAGTTGAAACTCTACCATATATAAAATACCCTTTTTTAAAATTTAACACTATTCACATCACATGCCATTAATTTATAATAGTCGATTATAGAGTAGGATACCATAGTTTTTCTAACTATTTTCATTCATTACTGAATTCCTGCATTTTATCTAATTTTTCTGTTACTATAAATACTGTCTCAGTGAACATCTTTGTACCTTAATATCTGTCTTAATTTCTGATTATCTCCTTAGGATTAATTCTTAGAAATTGAATTAATCTGTCAATGGGTATGAACTTTATGAGAATGATAAAGGTTCAAGTAAACAAAATGACTTGTTAAAATTACACAGCTAGTTAACTGGTTAAAAGTCCAGACTGGTATGCAACTATCCTGATAATCAGTATTCTAAGTCGCCACTTTTACTACTTTAATGCATAGAGAAATTGTAAGAAGATAATTACCTAAAAGCTCCTGGGTTGGTCCTGCCAAGACCTAGAACGAGGGATTCTGTGATTTCCATGCTCTCAGAGCGCATCATTGGAACTATGTGCTTAAACAAGGATGAAGGGGATGGGATGCCAATAATCTGGGGGAAAAAATATCATTTTTATAGCAGCCACTCTGATATGCAATTTCATGGTATTAATTCCAACTAAATAATTTGACCAATGAAACATTATTATGAATGATGTTTCAAATTTCACCTATGGTGGTGATGATTCTGACTCAAAGCGACCCTATAGGACAGAACAGAACTGTCCCATAGAGTTTCCAAGGCTGTAATCTATTCAGGGGCAGATTGCCAGGTCTTTTCTCCCATGGAGCCACTGGTGGGTTTGAACCACTGCCCTTTCGGTGACCAGCCAAGTGTTTAACCACTGCACCACGAGGGCTCTTTACCTATGGTGTATGTAACCTAAAAAAGGTTAAATGACTTATCCCATGTCTCACTGCACATTTGTTTACAGAGCTGGGACTTGTTTGCACGTCTCTTAACTTTCTAGATACTTACCACATAAAATAAACTGACTCCCTTCATCAGATATTCCATAATGTCTTTTGATCCGTGAAAATGAATAAAACAAAATTACTTTTAAAACAGTCATCAGTGTCAAAGTTCGACAGACACTCAAGTCTTAAGTTTTCTAAATTTCCTTGAACTAGTCCATAAAATTTCGTGCCATATCCTAACAACCATATAACTGTTCTTATCAGTACTACTTGTATCACTATTATGACTTACGGAAATTCTAGAAAGATACTTTAAAAGAAATAATTTAAATGAATCCTTTTCATTAAATATTAAGAAGTGTAGGAACTACAGGAAACAGAATAAGTAAAAAAAATGGGGATGAAAATTATTTTTTAAATAGTCATTGTAATGAACTTAATGGGCATGGTCCTTTCTCACCAAAACAACAAACAAAAAAAACCTCTATGTATACTTCATTGACTCCAACTGGGAATCCATAAAAATAGTAATAGGATTGCTTGAACTATTTTCATTACTAATGTAAGCAAGTAATTAATTTTTAATCAACTTAATTTACTGTCTTTGAAAATTTTAAAACATTACTTTTATGATGCCACTCAGATTCAACGACAGATCTAGAAAACTTACTTTAGAATCAATGCTATAGCCACTATCAGGGGTAGACACCAGCGTCTCGGGAGGAGAACACCTCACAGAACCTGTAGATGCTGAGGATGATGTTGATGTTGCTGCACTGCAGCAAAGAATCAGATAGTTTCTCCACAGGCCAATGTATGAGTCATTGCTTGTGGTAGTATTCACCTTCTTAGCATTGATGGGGCTACTAAGAAAAAAAAAAAGAAAAACAGGTTTTTTAAATCTAATGCTAAATTTCTATCAATTTCAGGAAGATGGCTAGCACAAAATTTTTATTACTAGTACTAAATCTTTGTGGAATTACATAACAAAATAATGAATAAAGTATTAGATGGAAAATTAAAACATATTACAGGATCATTTCAACATAATCTATTATTCTTGTGACAAACATTAATCATTTTACCAGGACACATTTTATAACTTATTATATACATGTGCCATGTAGAAAAAAATAAGTGAAAAGAAAATGAAAATTACCATTAATCCCACACCAAAATAAACACTGTATATTCCTCTATACACCTTCTATTCATATACATGCCCTATAAATGCATGAATACACCTCTTTTAAGTCATAAAAAATTGAATAATATTGTTTATTTTGTACCTGGTTTTTATATTTAACATGTATTTTTAACATCTCTCTATGTAATTTAATATACTTTCATGACATCATCTTTGATGACTATATGCTGTATCGTATGAATTATCATCATTTATATAGCCATACTTTCATTGTTGAACATTTTAGTTAGTAGCAATTTTTCCCTATTGTAAACAACAATATGCATTTGCACATATGCTTAATTATTTCCTTGGGTAAATTCCTGAATATGGAATTGCAGAGTCAAAAAAAAAGAATGCACAGTTTTTAAGCATTCTGCCAAATTTGTCTTGAAAAATTATACCTATCATTTATTTTAGAACAATTGGCATAAATCTGTCCAAGCACCAAAATTCTGTTGGGATTAAGAACTGGGAGCAAAAAAAAAAAAAAGAAAAAATACTAATATGCAGTCCCTGCCTTCGAATGGTTGATATAATAAGATAAATAATGCATACACACCACTTCATTCATTTAGCAACAGTGTCTACACGTTAGAAGCTGTTCTGGCACTGGTGATGCAGCAGTAAAATAAAAACAAAAACAAACTGACAAAAATCACTGCTATCACACGGGCTAGAGAAGACATACATACAACAAATAAATATAAATAAAACAATGTTATAATGTCATAAATGGTGCTAAGTATGATGAAGAAAAATACAGTAGAATGGGGAGACAGGGAATGCTGGTAGGAGCGGAGCTTACAATTTTAAATATGGTCATAAATGTCTTGTAAGATAGCAAGAGTCAAACTTATTTTAAAAAATAACATCCAATACAAAACACCTCAGAATCTGTCTACATATATGCAAGAGTTAGTTAACGTGTTTGCTGTGAACCAAGAGGCTGGTGGTTTGAGTCTACCCAGAGGTGCCTTGGAAGAAAGGCCTAGTGATCTGCTTCTAAAAAAAAACCAGCCATTGAAAACCCTATGGAAAAACAGTTCTACTTTGACACACATGGGGTCATCAGGAGTTAGAGGCACTTGATGGCAACTAGCTTGTTGGTGTGTGTATATATATACACACACACACCAAATATACATACATATATACATACATTATTCAAAAGAAGCTATGATTATTCTAGTTTGGAGGTGTAAGAGAAGGCTTTAAAAATAAGGTGGAATTTGAGATATGTCAGATAATGGACATGCAGGGATGGAGAAAACAAAAGAATTCTAGACTCATGTGAACAAAAGCCCACAGAATGGAAACTGTAGACCACATTTAGTGAACTTTGCAAGGTTCGTTTTGGTTCTAACATAAGAGTATGTGGATGGCAGGATAAAAAAGTAAGGAAAAAAGTACAGATTGGAGCTAGGTTTGGAAAGCCTTTAATGCAAGTGTATAATGTTGTGTTTATCCACACGTTGGGCTTTTGAAGGGAAGTCATATAATGAAAGGACTCATTCCATATAATCTAATCTATGGCATAATGGATGAGGTGAAATCAAGAAGCCAAACTCACATTCAAAAATTATCTTCCATATTTAAGAGCAAGAAGAAATTAACCGCAGTTTATAATGAGCTTGGTCAACTCTGCATCACATTAGCAATTATTCCACATCTTTACCATTATCCTCAAAACCACCACCCAATGCTATTATCACTACTCCTTATTAGCAGATGGTCTTCCCTATAATGCCATCTGGAAAAGTAAGGCCATTGACCTTGGATCCTCTCTTCCTCTTGTCTTTCATCTACAGACTTATCTATACCCACACCCACACTTAACTTCAGATCCTTTCCTCATTAATTCTTCCCTTCAATACAGATTCACTGGACACATGTACCAAACACAGTGTTAATAAGTAGCAATTATAACTTGGTTGGTGAGACTAAATTACATGAAAAGAGCAAAGGAATTATATGAATGTACCCTATACAATTTTCTTCTCCCTCCTTAATACATCAAAATAGCATGCATGACATAGTATTTATAGAATTGCCTAACTTACACAGCTTTTTGAATACATATATTAGGAAAGCTGACAGTATATAAATTTTTAATTTATTCTAGCAAAATAACTTACTTTATATCAACCTGCGGGGACAACAATTGAAGTCTTGTGTATGCAAACATCCAAGCATAGCTCACAGCTGTAGAGCAGTGTTTTGGAAGGTTTTCTTGCTTTAAAAAACTGGAGAGACTTAAAATCCATGGGTCTTGGCCTTGGGTCACATGTGCAAATATCCATATATGTGATGGACTAATCACATCAAACTGGTGGCTAATTGGAGAAGAGTTCCATTCTGCTAACGTTTGCAAATCTATTGAGCTAGGGCAATACAGTAAAGCAGTCTGTGTAAAGAAAAAAAGAACTGATTATTGCACATTTCAATCTTTCAAAGTTTTGTCATGTAAATTGTTTTATACTGAAGTGGTCTATTGGTAGTTTCTAGAACAGAGGTTCTTAAACAGGAATATATGAGGTCACAGGTGGGTTGTAGGGAGTAGTAAACCCCTGAATGTAAATTTTTCTGGGCATGTCCATTCACATGGTTTTCTGGAGAAGGATTCCATAACTTTAATTAGTCTCAAAAGGATTTACAAAGCAAAAAAGTTAAGAACCACTACTTAAAAAAAACAAAAACAAATGGAGTCTTAAACTGAACGGAGGCTCTATTCACTCAGTAATTCACCCACGATGAGCATATTTATGAAGCACCTACTATGAGCTAGGCGCTGCTTCAGGCACTAGAAGAGAGTCATCTATTATTCTCTTTGTTGGCAAAATTCTTTAATTGAATTCTTTAAATTGTACATATTTTTAATCATATCTTCAGTTCATAAAGAGATTTAAAAATTATTTTCCTTTATTGTATATACCTTATGGGTTATAAGAGTCAAGTGTTAATGCAGAAAGCACATATATCTCTTGTTCGTGTATTCCAAAACAGGAAGAAAAAAATTCAAGTAGTAAATTTTGATAGTCAATCTTTTGGCATCAACAAAGGAAACTTGACATGTGGCCTTTTTTTAAAACACCAACTAAGAAAATTTGCTTAAGTTTTCTTAGGAATATATTTGTTGACAAAGTGTATCCATTTTAATGAATCAAATTACATGTGGCTTTAGCATAAAATGTTCCACAGTTAATCTATTGCACTTAAACTCATGTGGTAAAGCAAATGAAAAACGTTTACTGAAGAAGCGGAGTGTAATTTTTTGTTTCAAATTTCAATAGAAATTTTTTCCCACAGCACTTTAACCAGTACCCCTATGTTTAGGTTATTATATGCTATAATAAACAGCAAATAATAATCAATAGTAACATTAGCTTTATGGAAAACTTCTCAAATTGGAATCTTACAAACATAAAGAATTTTTATTTCTGTGAGGAAGACTACTAACCACAGCAGAAACTAATGCCACCTTCCAAGTTTTTTTTTTTTTTAAATTCTAAAACTTTACAGTTTTCAAAAATACTTCCTAATACATTACTTTTGTTTAAGGGGATTCAATTATGTATTTATGTACATATGTTAAGACATGAACTGTCTTAACTTCCAAAACAAAACTGAGTAGCATTACATCATCATACTTACCTGATCGGCCCCAGTGAGATGTATGAAGCTCTCAAGAATGGATGGGCTCAGCCTGTCCATCACGTCTATCGCTAATTCATCATCACCCTATAAAAAAGATATTATAGTACTAAAAAACTTTAGAAATGCTAAAGAAAAGTAGCCACACATAAGTACACATTGGAAGTTCATGTCAGCACTATGTGTTACAAATGGAATTGAAGGCAGGCTGGTTAGTGCAGATGTTACAAAAAAACACTTTGTTAAAAAGTGAATTATAGCTACATGGTAGTAAGAGAAATGGGATACAGGTGGACAAAAAGATAGTTTCTAAGTATTTCATTTCATAAATCTTACCTTAGGTATTTCTAAAAGTGCAAATAAAGTCCGTATTTCTCTAAGGACACTAACGGCTAGTCTCCTGGTGGCAGGTCGGCTGCTACAGAGAATGACAAGTGCAAACCCTTCGACCACATGGAATACACTGGAATATGGACTTTTTTCCAGAGAAGGGGGATGAGAAGCTCCATCAGCTACACCATGCTTGAAAAATAAATTGAAGTTAAAAATAAAATGAGAAGAAATATATGTATAGACATTCTAGTAAAACAATAAAGAGTAAAATAAATCACAGAAATTATGACTACAGGTCTACCTCAGCTCAAACAATTTAAATAGTATTTAATTTATAAAAATATAATATTGCACGCAGTGAAAAAAGCATTTAACTGGTAGCCTAAACATGAATTCTGTACCTGTCACACTCCGACTACTTTGTAACATTGTGTGGTGTGATGGATTGCTTTTACATGGCCTTTCTCACCATGGTCTTGTAACTCTAAATGATTTAGTGGGACTATGCAAACAAGGTCCATGGAACCCTAACAAGGGGGATTGGTTAGTTTTGCCATCCCACTAGGCTTAAAAGAGAGCCAATCCTGGGGTGGTGGTGGGAGGGCTCACTACCACCAAGAAAGAAAAGGTAGGAGTGAAGTGCGTCCTTTGGACCTGGGATCCCTGTGCTGAGAACATCCTAGACCCAGGAGACAGAGAGAGCCATAACACCAGAGATGGTGCAACATGGTGAGAAGTGAAAGCAGAACCAGGAGACCAGCACACTCACTGTAACCACCTTGCTTCATGGGATGGGATGCCCACTGTACAAGACAGTGCAGTGGGCTTCCCATGCCACGGAGCAAGGTGGTTACAGTGAGCGTGCCAACCAAAGGAGTGAGAGAGCTGAGAGCCTTTGGGCCAAGGCTTACTGGCGGAGTGGCGTGCCTTCCAGGCACTTACTGGCAGAGCTAAAGTACTTTGTAGCACTTGCCCATTGGGGATACAGGCCGGGTCAAGGGGCCGAGAGCCAGAGAAAGGCCTTCTTGCGGTCAAGACTGAGACGAGGCTGTCTGATTGAAGAACTGTATCCTGAATTGTAGCCTGTTACTTCCCTAATAAACCCTATAACTGTGAGTATGGCCTGTGAGTTCCATGGGGCAACTGCAACGAATTATTGAACCCAGCAGAGAAGTAGAGAGTGCCATGGGAGGGATGGCTGGTGTCAGAATCGGTAAAAAGGTTGGAGGGTGGAGGTATGTCTGACCTCCACCTCACAGGAATAAGCCTTGAGCTGTTGATACTGATAATGATTCTCCTCCCGTCTTGTGAAGTTAAGATGAGGAGGTCTGATACTGCTGCCACGTCATCTTTACAGTTGGTACCATTTTTACACCTTGGAACTTGTGGAAAATAAGGGGATTGGATTAGATCCTTCATTTTCAAAGTATGGACCAGCAGTAGGGCATCAGCATCTGTGAGCTTTTTAGAGAAAGAATCTCAGATACCTGGTGATTTGCCTGCTGATTAAAGGTTGAGAAGGTGGACTGAACTAAATAAAAAAGCTCTAAAATATCAATGTTCTATGATTTATACATTAACTATTGTCATAAAGGAAACCCTGGTGGCAAGTGGTTAAGAGCTGCAGCTGCTAACCAAAAAGTCGGCAGTTCGAATCCACCAGGTGCTCCTTGGAAACTACAGGGCAGTTCTACACTGTCCTGTATGTCGCTATGAGCTGGAATCGACTCGACAGCAGTGGGTTTGGTTGTTTTTTTTTAAATTATCATAAAAGGAGCCCTGGTGGCACAGTGGTTAAAGCACTCAGCTGCCAACCAAAAGGTTGGTGGTTCAAATCCAACAGCCACTCCATGGGAAAAAGAAGTGGCAGTCTGCTTCCGTAAAGATTTACAGCCTTGGAAATTATATGGGGCAGTTCTACTCTGTCCTAGAGGGTTGCTATGAGTTGGAATCAACTCAGTGGCAGTGGGTTTGGTGTGTTATTATCATAAATCAACAATCTGAGCCGCTTATATGGTTGTGAAGCAAGGAATGGTGTCATGGATAAAACAATCAAATAATCCAAAGGGCAGACTATTAAAATTTCTTATTACATTGGTTTTAAATATACTGGAAACAGCCTAAATGTAAGCTAGAATTAACTCTACTTCCTAAGTTCATTAAAAACTAACTGTTACCAAAGAAAGAAAGTTAGAAAGGTTAGACACATACAAACACCATATATTTAATACAGAAACTATAGACTATGAATACGTTAAAAGTGAGTAGAACTGTATATTATCAACATTTACCACTGACTACATACAAAAGGACAACACAAAAGAGTTTGGTACCTGTGATTCCTGGTTTCTGTTATGCATTTGTGCTGCTTGTTTCCACTGATTTATTAATTGTACCAACATCTTTACAGCATTATCGAGAAGCGTCGGATGGACATCAGTCACTTCACGAACAATAAAATAAACAAATCCTGAAAGAACATCCTCCCGCCAATCTGGAAAATCAAGCATCAATGCCTGCAGAGTATTGAAAGCCAGAGCACGCAGTTCTTCATCCATATGAATCGTGAGCCTACCAAGAACAAAATTCTATTAGCAAACCACAAAACCTTTCAAATAAATAAAACTTAACACTAAAATCTTATAAACTTATGTCCTTTCTCAATTGTTTTGCAAGAAATATAAAGACAGCAACCAATGTTCACTTTTTTTGTGCTATACTTATCTTTACGCTAGACTATATCCCTTTGTTTAAATTCACATATGAATATTAGTTGGTACTTCTACTATAATTCAGAATAACAAGTTTGATCATATTTTAAATGCTTTACTTTAGAAAATAATACAGACAATATATATCAGAATTCCATTTTAAAAATTCTTTAATCCTTAAATTACCATACGCTGTTATAGTCAATCAAAAATTATGCCCAATCATATCAATATCTTAACACTATTTCACACTTAGTCAGCCCTCTGTTATCACTGGAAAGGACATGACTTATCTCCATTATTTCATTTATGTTGCTGAGGTTACAGTTAAATATAAGATGGGTGATTATGAAGAAAGAAATACAACAAATAAAAATGGAATCAATTTAACAGAACTAATTCTTGAAGGTGAGAATGAGAACAAATTTAGGAGTAACATCATAAATGGGGTATGCCTAGAAAAAAATTAAAAATGAAATACTGTCAACTCAAAACAGAAGGTCCTAAAGAGAGTTTAAGTCTAAATGAGTAAGGGAAGAGGCTACATAAAACTACCTTTTAAAGACATCGAAACAATATGTGGACATGAACACAATTTTGGTTACAGGATTTTAAACAGAACACAAGGAAGAGAGTGATAAACAAGAACACCACAAAAGATGGCTGCCATAGTTAAGCTACCAATATTTAATACTATATGAATAAGTTTCTGATTTGGGTCTGAAGAGGATTATTCTAGTGATTACCGTAAGGACAAATGTGTCAGAGTTAGAAATAGCCTACATGAATAAAATAAGTAGGTAATATTAAAAATAATGCCACAATTACATGCTTGGGAAGCTGGGAAGATGGAGTTATCCACAATGACAGAGGAGGAAAGTTGTGTGATTTAGGAGAAAGGAGGTATCAGTCTTTACTCTGCTGAACTCAGTTCTGGTCTTCACTAAGCCAACCTTCAACTGACAATGAGACTGAAGAGAAAATTTATTACCACTAGACAGACTTGGGAATAAACTACAAAGCAGCAGCAGTTATATTAGCACATCAGAAATATCATACAGGGTCAGATTAAGGACCTCTAGCCCAGTATTCTGCCTCTGATAGGGGAATCAAGGGAGACAGTATGGGACAGAAGAGTGATTAACCCCTGAGATGCTGACTTTAAAGGTTATTTCAATATCCTTTAAATAGGAATGTGTAAATATCCATCTTACACCTATCTGTGTGACGGAGAATATGTATGTTATGATTTAACTAGTTGAACAAGAATACAATATATAAAATGGCTAATTAAGGGCAAGGAAAATAATTAACATCTTTTAGAGATTGTATACTGGTCTACAAATTTACAATACATCTCTATTTTGTTCGTTTGCTTGCTTTATTTTTAAGTAAATAAGATTTAGACATCATAATTCCAAATTATAGGAGTAGGGGGCAAAACAGATCCTAGAATCCACCTTTCCACTGAGTAACTCAATTGTTTTTGTTAATTGCCATCAAGTCAATTCTGACTCATGGCTATTCCATGTGTGCCAGAGTAGAATTGCTCCATAGGGTTTTCAAAGCTGTGACTGGTCAGAAGCAGATCATCAGGCCTGTCTTCTAAGGAGCCTCTGGGTGGGTTCAAACTGCCAATTCTTTGGCTAGTAGGCGAGCGCTTAACGGTCTGCACCACCCAGGGACTCTTGTAAATTAATTAGTAAATGAATATAATAGGGAAAAGAAGCAAAACAAACTCATCTATAGTTCAGATGTTTGCTCCTTCGCTAGGTTTCCCCACCCCTGCCCTTTGTAGATGCAGTTTCATTTTGGTGGGGGGAACTCAGATGAGCTGAGTTCTTCCCTCCACCATCCACAAAGATGTAGGTGAGTTAATCTGAGGTGTGCAATAAGAGCAGAACTGAATGGTAGTTGTTTACTCCTTTCCCAAGGAAGCAGTCATAAATAATTCAAACCTCCGTTCCCTCCCTAATGTTGACATAAATCTTTGTAACTCTGCAATTCAGTTCCTAGAGAAAATTAAAAGAATGGGACAGGAATGAATTTTTCTTACAGTACAAAGTTTCAAAGTAACCCCCTTTTCTCCTCATAATCCTAAAGGTAGGCAAATACCATTCTGTCTCTGATGGCAACCTGCAATAGTTGAGGATAAGGGTGGCACATGGATGTTTGAAATGCTAGGAGTTTTCAAAAGGGGGGGGGGGCAAAAAGAGCTGTCTATTAAGTGTTCATTATGAGTTTAACCTAAGCCTTAGTGGTGAGTGCCTGGCAACCAGTAAACATCTTTCAATATGAATATCACTGCTCCATCACGGTCATTGTACTTGGTTTTCCATCTACGACAGGGGTCGGCAAACTATGGTCCTATCCAGACTGGTGCTACTTTTTATAAACAGTTTTACTGGAACACAGTCACACCCACTCCTTATACACTGTCTATGGCTGCTTTTACAAGACATTGGCAGAGATGAATAGCTGCCACAGAGACCTTATGACTTGCAAAGTCTAAAATATTTACTGGATTTCCTTTTACCAAGACCCCACGTCTTCTTCTTTCTTGGTTTACTTCCTTGTTTTGGAGAATCACATTATGAGAAAAGGTTTAGAAAAGTGAAAAAAGACTTGGTAGCTTACATGACTGAAGATAAAATTCTCATATTTGATAGTCCGGCTAAGTACAGAAGAGTAGGTTTGAAACTTCTTTTCTTCAGAAATTTAAAGATAATGCTCTATTGTCTTCCAGGATTCAGTCCTGCTCTTACAAATCTGTACATCATTCTAATTTCTAATTTAACTTGGCAATTTATCTTTCCACATCAGGAAGCTTTTAGATCTTCTTAATCTTCAGTGTTCTAAAATTTGATGACATGCACTGGTCCTTTGTAGAAAAGTTTGCTGACTTCCAGTCTCAGGAATCCTTAATTTTATCAATAAAGGGTCATCACCTCAACTTACAATTATTTTGGGAAGCTAGTATTTAAGTTTGGTTATAATGTTATTTACTCATTTTATAGAGCTATGACATACCTAATTGAGGAAAGAGAGACAAACACTTGAACCCTATGAGTTTTGCCCTAGGAGAAAAGGTGAAAACAAGAACTGGTCACCATCCTAGATCCTTAGGAAACAGGTGAAGTAGTAAACACAATAATTAACTGCCTAGTTGGGCATCATCATACACTGATAATACCCACACTGTAAAAACATAATGTATTATATAAATCCCAGGGAATCTCCCTAGATGTAAAGCATTTAAAAACTACTGCTTTAGTAAGCTTTGACACAGATCACATATGATCATGTATAACAACTGAAAAACAGGATTTACAGGGGAATGCAGAAGAACTTTACAAGTTAAAAATGAGTAGGGAGAACATGTTGAACAAGAAATAAATGAAAAAATGGGAGTTTAGAAAGTAAATCAAATAAAGGATTAAAAAATGTCTTTACTATTACTTTTTAAAGTGATAATAGTAACAGGGTGTATTAGTAATTTAAAGGGAGAGAAAGCAATAAAAATCAACATAGTAAACGATAATTCTCATTTACCTTGCTAACAATTCAATGAGATCTGTTCTGCTCATGCCATCAGGAATCAACCTTGGAATAGCAGCAATGCATGTTCTAAACAAATCAATTTTGGGTTTTCTTTCCCCTCTGAAAAATATATCACAACAATAAGGATTAATAAGAAGTATATTACATATGTGTATGGGGTGAATTGTGTCCCTCCTCAAAACATGCATTGTAAATCATAATCTCTATACCTGTGGATGTAATCCCATTGGGAATAGGGTTTTCTTCGTTACGTTAATGGGGCCGTATCAGGGTGGGGTGTGTTTAAATCAATCATTTTTGAGATATAAAAGGAGCAGATTAGGCACAGAAGCAAGGAAGCACAGACGGGGGAAAGATAGAGGCTGAAAAGAGACAAGGACCCTCCCCTAGAGCTGAGAGAGAAAACCAGTGCCCTGAATTCGGACTTCTAGCCTCCTAAACTGTGAGAAAAAAAAAATTCTGTTCGTTAAAGCCACCCACTTGTGCTATTTCTGTTACAGCAGCACTAAGAAACTGAAACAATATGCTAGATAATAAACGCAAACTTGGAAATTTAATTACAGAAAATAGGAAACCCCCAAAGAAAAAAAGTTTAATGTATTTAATACGAAAAAAGCCCATACAAATCCATAAAACATTACCAGTTTATAAACGGACAAAAGAATACAGAGATAATTCAGGGAAGAAAATACAGCTAGCAAGCAAAAAGATTTTCAGTAATTACACAACAAGGATAACAATTATTATTAAATATTATTAGATAATATCATTTAGTAAAATTATTAGTGATTTAGAATAAAATCAATATTTTATTAGCATATATAATAAAATTAATTACATGTTATTTACTAAATAATATTGTTTAGTTATTAAAGAATAAATAATGACATTACTGTTAAATAATCAAATATTAGTTATTATTTGGGGCCTGTAAACTAACCAAAAAAATTTTATTTTATTTTCATTTAATGTCCTATACTAACAAGGGTCTTGAAAAACAAACTATATGACTCATATATCACGGTTGGTAATGTGTGCTCTAGTCTTTCTACTTTCCTTCAGGATAAAAATATTTTAAATCTTTATGTAATAAAATATATCATTTTTTGAAAATCCTGGCTCCTCCAGAGGCTTGCTACAATTTAATTCTACTATATTTTCTTGCAGGAGCCCTGATGGCATAGTGGTTAAGAGCCTGGCTGCAAACCAAAAGGTTGGCAATTCAAATCTACCAGCCGCTCCTTGGAAACCCCATGGGGCAGTTATACTCTGTCCTATAGAGTCACTATGAGTCAGAACCAACTCGACAGCACCTAACAACAACATATTTTCTTACAGTTATTCAGTGATTTTATTTATTTTAAATGTTTAACAACTTAATACAGTAGTTTTTATTTTGATCTATATTTCAAGGTGAGGCTTTTAATTATTTTTTCCAAATGCTATGCAGTTGGCCCGATAAAATAATCCTAAAGAAAAGAATCTGGATGTTTTAAGTGTTTTGGGCCAGTATCTTTTATAGTAGCCATGGACTGCTGACTTGTAGAGATTTTATATATAGTCAACTCTCGCTTTGCACGAGTCTGATATGTACATATTTCAAGTTTTCAAAATTTAGTTAAATAACACTAATCCTCCAACAACACATTCAAATTTCAGTTACCACATATTAAGGGGCGGGGGAGTTGCTGTTGAGTCAATTCCAACTCATGGCGACCCCATGTGTGTCAGAGTAGAACTGTGCTCCATAGCGTTTTCAGTGGCTCATTTTTTGGAAATAGATCGTCAGGTCTTTCTTCTGAGTTGCCCCTGGGTGGGCTCAAACTGACAACCTTTTGGTTAGCAGCCAAGAATGTTAACCTTTTGCATCACTCAGGGTCTCACCATATAGCAACTACATATAATTGCATAACCAAACTTCGCCGTTAGCTCTTTAATCCACAAATCACTATGTATTATGCAGATATGCATCATGATCAGGACCAATCATATCTCTTCTTTCAAAGACTGTCAGTGATTGGTCATTGTGCATCTGTTATTCAGGTCATGCACAGGCAGCAAAATGTATAGTTGCATTGCTTCCTTGTCTCCCAGTGATAAACTCATGTGACACTTTATAGAATGTATAATTAAAAGAGTGAACTGGCCTCCAAAGATGAAAGTGCAGTAAAGAAATGAAGAATGATATTACTGGAAGTGAAATTCAAATTGAATGTAAATGGAGTTATAGAAAAAACAGCTGACCAGGGAATGTCGATATTGCTGCCATTCAAAGCTCTAGATACGCAGCCAGAGAAACTGAGTGGTACAAATTTATTGACAGAAATGAGGAAAGTGGTTGAGACTAAAAGGATGAAGATGTCCCAGAGGAAATAACACAGGCAAAAAAAATAAAAAACTTCACATTAAAGAAACTCTAAGAGATATTAGTATATACTAATACGTAGTAACTGTATATGAAATAAATATAAATGAGGTCAAATATCCATTTTGGCATTGAAGACCTATAATGCAGGCATTAATATCCAAAGAAAGATCTTTCCTTACCCAAAATATGTAGATACTTCCTAGCAAATAAAACAAGTTGTTGCCATAAAATACATCCTTCTAATAAGACAGTCTCTAACAATAAAGAAAAAAGATGCTGGGGTGAGAAGTCGGGCAAACAGTGACAGGGCTGGGGACAGGGTGGTGTGCAATGAGGCACTGTTCCAAAAAAACAAACAAATAAAAAGCAAACAGTCATACATTATTCCCCTCTGCACCTCTGGTTCCCAGGACACAAAAATACCAGAGTTGAGATTTTCAGGTTTTCTTTCTTAGTTTATCAGGGTTCTGGGAATAAGAAGATTTATTTGACTTAATAAACCAATTAGCTCATACATCTGGAATAACCAGGATTTATGTATCACTCTTGGAATAAGTAACAACAAACTAGACTGGGATTGAGGATGACTTTTGCTATCTATACTGGTTTGAGAGCACTTTATAAAGAATTAAACTGAGCAAGTGGAGGAAATCACTGTATTTAAAACAGCAGCAGACAGAAATATGGGAGAACTCCAAAAGAGAAAGCACTTATAGTAAGGAAAGAGTTATACAGTAAGAATAACTACCTATATTCTTTTATGAAAACTAAAACAGTAAAGAAGATAAAATAATTTACTACATACGTAATCATATCTTCAGGCTCCTTATTAGACATCTGCACACTAGTCATACACATTGGTCTCCCAACTTCTTTGTCCAAATGTCTCAGAATGCTATCTAATGCTTTTCTCACTTGAGGATAATAAACTGACATTCCTAGGTGGGAGAAAAACCTCACAGTTATAAAATGTCAGAGATTAGATAAAGAATACTTACAGTCACTTTCTATAATAATAAGTGCCTATGCATCTTGAGAAGTCATAAGCTTATTGTTGCCATATAAGAGGGGAATTTCAACTATATGTATATACATTCTTCTCCCTGATGATCAGCTTCAACATACTGGAGAAATCGTGTAAAAATTATGTAAGGAAGTAAAATTAATTTGAAGGAAGAATACAATGAGTGAACAGTATTATGTGGAAAAAATAAAGATTTCACCAGAAGACTACAAAATGAAGACCTATAAATATGATAGAAAATGTATTCATTTTGTATATACTAAAATAATACATTTTAGATTTGATCATAAAAGTTTTTACAAAACAATAGTAAAATGCATTACAAAGCAATTTATTATTCCAATTAACACTAACCTATGACTTTTGCTTCTTCATCTGTCAAGGTTTTATTGAGAAAAATTTTCTTTACACGAAGAGTATTTCCTGAGGGAAGAATAACTCCTGTTGTTGGCATTGGTGGTTCACCATCTTTCTGCTGCAAACTGTCTGCTATTACAAGGAAGACTCTGAGGCCTATGTTCATTCTCTTCAGAGAAAAAAAGTTTCAAAATGAAGAAATCAGAGTGTCATACATTACATTTTTTTCCATGTTAAAAACATCTCATCAAATAACATGGGGGATGGGAAGAGGAGGGCTGATGGAAAACTAACCTTTCTTTCAACTTTTTTGACTAGTCCAGTCATTAGAGTCTGCATTAATACCAAATTCCTAAATGCCACTCATTCACTTCTCAGGTCAACTAGCTCTCCTAGTCTCTGTAAAGCTTATTTCAGGTATCTTTCATCTTTCCTCAATTCTCCTAACTTCCCACCACCTCCTCTTCTCTAAGCAGATGACTTGCCTCCTTCTTAGAAAAAATCATCAACTTTCTTCAATCTTTCATTACAAAACACACTAATCTACCTATATCCACACCTCTTCTTCCTCCTTTTTTTTCTCCTTACATTTAAGGGGATGACGATTCTAGTTGTTAGAATGCCATCTAATCCTACATTTTCAGAAACATCACACTATCAATCATCTTTTTCTTAAATCTCCAACACCTAAAACAGTGCCTGGCACAATTTTATGTGCTCAATAAGTGTTTAATGAGTGATATTTTGTAAAGAATATTTTAAATACATATCATTTAAGTAAAAGAAAACTGAGCTCTTGTCACAACTTCTAGAAGCCAGCTGAGCTGGCTAACCTGGAAAACTTCCTTTCTCAATTATTTTTCAACATGCTTACCACTAAACCATTCAGCCAGTCATCAGGAAACTGTACTCTTAAAAAAATAAAAAAATAGTATATTACTGTATTAACAATATTTTACCTCTGGATTAATGGTGAAAGTTTTAGTAGATTTTCCAACACTGAGCAGATCAAATATTATTTCTTTCATTGCAAAATCCAAACGTTCCTAGGGAGGGAAAAAAACCAATTAACAAATCTTTGAAGTTTATAAATCTAGTTGATTAAAAATATGACTATTAATATATTGCTTAATTACAAAATAAATAGTATACCTAGGAGTTATTAAACATTTCACTCCAATGCTCCATTAGAATTATAAAATTCCTCTCAAAAACCAGCTACTTTTTTTCCCCTGAAGCCCTATTCTTCCTGTCCCAGCGTGGACTCACAACTCTCTAGGCCTGATGATAGTTATTGTCTTGGGATCTCCTTTCATCATCATTCTGGGAATTCCTTTACTTTTCTCTTGTACTGGATTTCCTTTTACCAAGACCCCACGTCTTCTTCTTTCTTGGTTTACTTCCTTGTTTTGGAGAATCACATCATGAGAAAAGGTTTAGGAAAAGTGAAAAAAAACTTGGTAGCTTACACAACTGAAGATAAAATTCTCATATTTGATAGTCTGGCTGAGTACAGAATACTAGGTTTGAAATTTCCCTCCTTCAGAAATTTAAAGATAACGCTCTCTTGTCTTCTAGGCTTCAGTCCTGCTCTTACAAATCTGTACATCATTCTAATTTCTAATTTAACTTGACAATTTACCTTTCCACATCATGAAGCTTTTAGATCTTCTTAATCTTCAGTGTTCTAAAATTTGATGATATGCATTGGTAGGAAACTTTTTTCATTTATTGTATTGGGCACATGGGGTTATCTTTTCTGGAATTTCTTGCCTTTGGTTCCATAAATGCTTTTAAAACTACATTTATCTGATTATTTCTCCCAATTGTTTTCTCTTTGAACACCTTCTTCCTCCCCTATTTTCCCTATTATTCTCTTTTCTAAAAGAAAAGAGAATCTTTCCAATTCTTCTGATTTTTTTTTCCTATCAATTTCTAACTTTTTTTTTTAGTTTTCTGAATGTTCCTTTTTGTTAGTAATCTGTTCATGTTTTAATGATACAATATATTTGTCAAACATTGGAACAAGATTGTAGATAAAATTTTGTAATCTTGTATTCCCCTTTAATCATATACTAGCACAAATATTCTCGGACACTGGTTAAAATTCATCATATTAGTATATAAAAATAATCTCATATTACTAGATACTCAGTTGGATAAAATGAACATCCATGTATTTAAGTATTCTGTGGAAATCTAGAGTATCTAGGTCAACGTGAATGAACTACTTCCTAAGGCTGTAGGTAAATACTGCCAATGACTGCAGAAGAAAATGCGTCAACCGCAGTAAATGTTACCTTTAGTCAGAAGAACTCAACCAATGGATTTCAAAATAGTTCTGCCAAGTTCTACTGTCTTACGGGGTAACAGATGTAAAAGGGTATGTGCATAATGATAACAAGTGGAGCAGAGGGGACCTACAGAATGGGCAGGGCTAAAGACTTCCAATTTAACTTCAGTCACAACTCTACTTTTATTTGTCTTGGAGATTTGCTACTTATGCTAAAACTAGTTTAAAAGTAATGTGTGTAGATGGTTTGTGTCAATTTGATTTGCAAAAGCACCACGTAGAAATTAAACTGGCACTTGAAAAGCATGTAGGATTGGGAGAAATAGAAAAAGAAAAGAAAGGCAGTCAGCAGAAAAGTATAAATAAATAAATAAGAATGCTTTAAAAAAAACTGGCTAGAGGAAAATCAAAGGAATGTTCTAGAAATTTAGGTTGGGATTATAATATAATGGATTTTAAACCTGATCTTGTAGGTAGTGGGAAACTTGAAACTTTACAAGTAACAAAATGAGCTATCAAACGCTGAGTGTTTAAACTGGCAACACGTAGCCACACTGGGCAGATGGGAATGAATTGAAGGCCACTGCTTAGGAGGTTAATAAAAAAAATCAAGATGAGGAGACAAAAGTATTGCAATAGTTCAGAAAAACAGAGAACCAGGGGAGTGGATACAATCCTAGGCAAAAAAGGGAGGGAAGAGATGCAACCTAATAGTAAAAATGTTGTTAATACTGGATCTAAAGCACATTTTGCTTTAATTAATATTATTGACACACTTATACTTATGTAATTACTTCTGTGCTCCAGTAAATAGAAATATTTTCATTTTGTTTAAATATTCCTTATTTATTCACTGTCAACAATTACGTTACAGATCATCTAAATTTTCATAGTTTCAGTTCAAAGAGAAAGCAACAAATATTCTGGAATCATAGCATTATCCTAAGTCAAGGAGGTAACCCCACCTGATTTTCAAATCAGATACGCTTTCCGAGGGCTGATGCCTAAAAGGGACTGTGACCAAAACTTTGGGTTGGCTCACTCAACAGCTATTTCAATCCCCTTCTAATAAACCTTCCTTTACTTCAGGGACTAGAAATTTAAAAATTATATTTTCCAGACTCCCTTACCAAAGCAGGGTTCTGGATTTAGGTCCTGGCAAGTGGTACTCTCCTGTGAATCTTTGACTGGGAGCTGGAGTGTGAAGAGAAGGACAGGAAGAAACGAACTGATTTTACTTGTGGGGGTCATGACGGAAGCAACATGATTCTGAAGGCACCTGTGGTCCCTTCCTTATTTGGCAGCTTCCAGATGGTGGCAGAGGCAGCAGCTTCCTGGATAGTCCAATTCTGCAACGTCCTCTCAGTCATTCAGACTAGATTGTTTTCTTCAGCCCTTCTAGTGATTTTGTAATCCAGGTCACTATGAGTTGGAATTGACTCACAGCAATGGATTTAGTTTTGTTTTTTTCATTCTATCCCTTAGAAAAATCTCTTTGGGCATAAATTAGCTAATAGGTTCTATTATTCTATTATCTTTACCTAAGAACCCAGATTAATACAGAAATCAATCTACAAAAACTTTTTCTAAGACATCTTCTGAGATGCTCAGGAGGTAATCAGCATACTTTTTTCACTCTTTCTAGCATACTATTATTTTTCACTATTCAATATTAATGTTTTATTATGTTTTTAGATATACAACAAAATTTAGAACTCCCAACTTATTACAATAGGATATTCTTATAATTTACATGTATGTATGTATTATTAGGTGAGGCACTCACCTGAGCAATGAACTGAATAATCTTCACAAATATATTGAGGGGTGTATCACGAGGAACCACACTACGTGAACCTTTCGGAAAAAGTGCTGACACTATACTCATAAGACGACTATAGGGAAAAAAAATTAGTCAAAATAAGATAATGAAATTAACAGTATATTAGAAAGAAATTCTTCCTATTTCTTCATAATATAAATAGTTTTTCTTAACAAAAAGAGAATTCATATTTCTCCTAAAGATACTTTATAATGTTAACTAAAACTCCATTAGCATAATATTATTTAACAAGATTTTATTTTAAACATAATTTAAAACAATGGCACTCACCTTTGAGTTACAGTGTTGCTTTCACATTTTATTCTAATTACATAAACCCACAACAATCTATACAAAGATTCCAGTGCAACTCGAGACATTTTAGGATCTTTATTCTGTTTAAAAACAAGATGGAATAAAAATAAACTTACTTATTAATATACTTGGAATCATTTAAAATCAAAAATATTCTAAGTCAACAGCTAAAAGCCCTCTCTCCTTTTGTATGCAATATAAAAGAGGTTTAAATATGTAAGCACGTAGTTGGTATGTGGTAAGTAGAGAAAATTCAAAGTAACCATAAATAAGAAAATTCTGAGTTCTTTCTGACATTCTCAGAATAAAATACTAAAATTTTAGAATTATATCAATTATTTCTAACAACTCTAAAATTAGACATCAATTTACTTGATGGTAAACAGTTCACACAACAATACTGGCATTAATGAAGGAAAAAGGGTTACTCATCTTTGGAGTAATTCATTTACACCCCATAAACAGTTAAAACTGAAATACTGAGTTATACTCATTTCAATTCATGAAATAATGCAAAATATTACTGAGTGCATACCCTTACAAGAGGGGGTATAGTAAAGTGGGTTAAGAGCACGGACTCTGGAATTAGAACTGACTTGGTACAAATCCAAGCACATCCTTAGGAATTGCTAAATCTCTTCATGCCACAATTTCTCATCTTTAAAATGGAGATAATATGGTATCTATCTCAAAGACTAAGGAAGCTAATGTTTAAAGAACTTGGAACAGTGCTTGGCACATGTTAAATGCTCAACAAATGTTAGGTGTTAATACTTCTAACTTTGATTAAAATCAGAAAATTATTCCATTTCAATCACAATTTGATCAGCAAACCTTTACTTCATTCTAGCTGTTATAAAAAATGAAGTTCTCAAATGATCAGAGTTGTATAATGATATTTTATTGTGAATTTTGAAAATGTAGTTAATTATCATCCTTATTAGGAGAAATTATTTATTAATTGGTTCTGGGATGCATTGATTGCTGTACACTTACATTTTTATTTGAAGGATTTCATATTGTGAAACAATTGTTTTATATATACCATTTGATAAAAGAGGGTTTTTGTCAAATAGATCCTTTGTGTTCCCCTAATTTAAACTTAAGAAAACATAAAGCCTCCATTTAAAAAAGCAGTTAAAATGCATTTGGCCAAAAGTAATTTGTTACTTTAGTGTTTTAAGAATGTAGTCAATATAAATTCTGATTTTTAAAGCTACCCTAGATTTATGTGAAATTTCAACTTGTTTTTATTAGTACGCTACCAGAGACTATAATGACTCTCAGGATCATCATCTCAGTGAAACTATTAATCTCTAAATGGGAATAATTTTTTTTAATGTCAAAATTCAAAAATACGCAACTGTAGAAAGGGTTTACTATTATATTTTAAAGAAAGTAATTATGGACAGTTTACAGTAATCGCTAAGTCACCCTAAATAAACAGGGATAATTAGCATAACAATCAAGCTTTTTACAGTAAAATCTTTGAGAAAACATAACATTCTTTTCTATCACTTAGACCTAAGATATCAAATATCAAAATATGGGTTCAGTTAGCTACACATACACTCCAAATAATATTTTACATTCTTAAAATACTGTATTTTCAAAATATGATTAATAAAAATTATACTTTAAAAATATTGAAGTCTTATTCCACATAAGTTTCTGTAGCGCAACTGCTTAGTGCATTGAGCTGTTAACTGAAAGGTTGGTGGTTCGAGCCCACCTAGGGAAGGGTCTCTCATTTTGGAGCCCTAGTAGCACAGTGGTTAAGAGCTCAGCTGCTAACCAAAAGGTTGGCAGTTCGAATCCACCAGCTGCTCCTTGTAAACCCTATGGGGCAGTTCTACTCTGTCCTATAGGGTTGCTATGAGTGGGAATCAGTTCCAAGGCAATGGGTTTGGTTTGTTTTTTTATTCCATGTAAAAATCATTCCATATAAATTGTTAAACATAAAAGTATTGGACTATCTTATATTAAGTGATGAGGTATCTGGCATGAAAAAACTTGGTTTTCAAACTTCCCAAGATGGAAATGTTTACAAAGCAGACTTATTTTATATTGCACAATGTCAAAACAACAAGATAAAAAGTAATAAAACTCAATTTTTTTGTCACACTAATGCTATTATACATGTCTAAATAAAAAAAAAATCCTAAATTGATCTAAGCCTTAAGCAAAACAAAGATATATAATTTTCTAATTATAATTTTGATCTAATTTGATTAAGATCTTACATAAATTTAAAAATCCAATGATATAAATATACAACAAAATCTTGATGTCAGTCAAATATGATCTTTTCCAGCAATCATTTTTTATTGTGATAAAATATATATAATAAAACATTTGCCAATTCAACATTTTTACATGTACAATTCAATGACACTGATTATGCTTATCATGTTATACAACTATTACCACTATCCTTTTCCAAATTATTCCACCACCAGTAAAAGAAACTCAGTGCCCCTAAGGCAGCAATCATTGTAATGTTTCTTCTCTTTTTCCTGCTGTGAACCAAAAAATAGGAGTTTTTAAAACATATATCCCCCAAGATCATACTCAATCTAATCTAATCTCTCCTGAATTTCATTGGAAAATATTTTTAAATGTTTCATTTATAACAGCTAGATAATGTAAATTAGAAGATTTTAAAATTGAGAATTTGGGTGAAGAATCAGCATTCAATATTACTTCTACCTCTTAAATTCATCTTCTTAGCTTTCGTTATTATTAAAGCTTCTGAAGAATGTTCCTGCTTGTGTGCTACTCTTCTTTTATAATACTAGAAGCAGGTTTGGATAAATACATTAGACATGCAATGCAACAATGGGTAAAGGAAAAAAAAATGCCACACTTAAAGGAGATAAAGCAATATTTTACTTTGTAATGTCAACACAACTCACCTGGAGTGTTTCTATTTGTTTTCTGATACTGTTGTTAGATGGCATCTAAATAAAGCAATGTGAGACAGCAAACATAACATGAGATGCAGCACATGCATGTTAGATGAAAATAAGCACAAAACAAGACAGCTCTTCACCAAGGTCTCTATTTAGAAGAAATTTGAAATTTCCAAGAAAGTGGCCAGAAACTAAGAAAAAAAAAAATCCCACAATTTGGGCATCATAGAATACATCTACAATACTCAAACTAGAGGGAACAGTTAAAATTTTAACTACCTAATTTTTTCCTCTCATAAATGTTGCATTTAGGTTCAAACAACTTCAAAATTTTAAGAGTAAATAAGCATATACTGTAGGGAAAAAAAAAATCTCCAACTTATTTTTATATAATATCTACTCTTTTTATTCCCATTGTTCTCTCTTAATTATTGATCAGAAACTTTATAATCACTTTTCACATAAGCACTTACATTGATATAAAGATATGGGAATAGGAAAGTATCAAATTCTGCTTGGGGAAAAAATTAGAGATTTAACATTTTCAGTGAAAATAAAGTACAGTTCTCTCACATGCCATTTATGGGCATACAGGAAAATAAAGCCCATTTTTCATGGTCACCAACTTCAAAAAATGGTGTAATAATTTTAAAAAACTGCATATTGTCTTAAAGTGCCTTGAAAACTCATAAAATTTATTCTTATGACTGCAGAGAATAATGCCTTTTTAATATCCCAGAATTATAGCCAAAACTTCTCCTTAAGATATTCAGTACACCAATATTCCTTACAGTACACTCAAGGGTAACATGGTGGACCAGAAAAAGCAAGAGTTATGGAACTACTGGCTCCCTAAACATAGGTTACTCAGTTTTCTTTTTCCAGCCTCAGTTACAGTGGGAATTAAATGGGATACTGTATTTAGAGAATCTAGCATACGGTAAATATTAGTACAAATCAGTGTTAAGAAGTCATGGGTCTAAGAAAGAAAAAACTTTCACAGATTTTTTTGAAATCAAGAAATTACTTGAATCTCAAAACAAAATCAATTTAGGTAAGGCCTTTACTTTGGATCAATTTTTCCTTTAGATAAAATAAATAAATTATAACTGTTACAATGGATAACTAGCATAGTTCTGCCTTGAATGCTCAACTCCTTACCTCAACTATGCAGCCACAGTATCTAAGACTTAATAAACAGGAGCCAATGCATAAAATTTCTGCTGAATAGAGCCTTAATGTAAGTTAAGGGTTAATGGCCAAGACAACTATGTTCCAATTATTCATGCTAAGTGGCTCTTATCTCCTTAAGACTGGCAGATTGACATACCAATTAATGAAAATGGACAATATGCCAGAAATATTTAACAGGAGGTAAGGGTTCAAAGAAAACAGAGCATTTAAAACGAAAGCCTTAAGACAAAAAAAAAGTTAAAGTACTGCGAAAGTATTGCAAATATGTTAGGTGGAAACGTATATATATATAAAAAAATTCCAACAAGCAACAGAAAAGTATGAATTGTCATGAAACAAAGCAACCTTCCAGAAACACTTGAATGCATGTCTTAAAATATTTTATTAGAAGTATTAAAAATCACACTACCCAGAAAACGATCACATCCTTTTAACTACCTATGTCTATATGGATTATCAAAATAAGGAGAGAAACAAGTATAACATAATTAATTAAACAAAATTTATTTCCTAGTTGCATGACATAAAGAGTTTAAGCAAAGAGGGTATATCAATTCTTATCCAAATGTGAACAGCATTAATGTATTTCTAGGAGGAAAATAGCCGAAAGTGTTTTTCAAAGATTTATACTTTCTGTGTACCTTACTAAGAAGTCAAGGCAGTTTTGGAAATGATCAATACAATCGTGAAAAAGGTAGTTAGGATAATGTTGTCTAGTGGGTTATCCCTGAAGTAGGAAAGAGGACCCAGTCCTATTTCTCAAAATACCACAGTGACCTACATGGCCAGAGACAAGTCATTTAATCTATCAGTGCACTGGTTTCATTATCTTCAAAGTATAAGGTTTTTAATCTTGACCCTAACTTAGAGAAATATCAGGAAATGAAATATCATGTTGGCAGTGTTTCTATAACCTGTAAGCAAATATTCAAATAGGTTCATTTAACTGTATATCAGAACAGTATTCAAATCAAGCATTCGCATGCAGGCAGATGAGGACTATGCCCACATTGTGTCAGACATCACCTGTGTTCCTATCCAAAGAAGAAAAGAGGATCCTGCTAGCAGAGCATCTTGGGAAGATAATAATCCTTCAATCTCACAGCTTTGTTTTCAGTACTAAGAGAGACTGGACATGGATGTGCCAAACAGTAACCATTATCCCTTGATATAAGTCAGAAATCATTCCAGAGCTTTTACATCTGTGTGGCTTCAGAAGCACACTTTTGGATTTGGCTGGACATGTTTACAGTAAATGTGCTATTTGTGATATTTTATTATCAAAAAATTTTTTTCATATTGCTCAGATTTGAGCCAACATTACCGAATTCTCTCAAAACACATACACAAAGTAAGTATCTGGAGGTTTTTGTGATATTAATAAATATGCTTCAATTCTAAAGGACTTCACTTATTAACAAATATTTCTAGATCTAAGATAATATAAACAATAATCAATGAATATGTACAATTTTGCATCCAAGAAGACAAACTATTCAACCAAAAGTTTATTTGTGATTCACTACAGAAAGAATGAAGTACGTACAAGAAAAGGTATGTGGCAAAGTATTACTATTCCAATGTACCAACAGTAATGAAAGCTTCATTACATACACTTCAATGTGTGTGCATAAATAAATATACCACAGTTGGTATTTACAGGTCAGAAATGAGATTGTGTCTTACCTTTAAATGTGACAAACAGTTCTGTAGGAAAATATGCCAGTTATTTAAAAAAAACTGTTTCTGACTGACACATAAAAGGCAGGTAATTAGTGGATATAAAGCCTATAGGAGATAGGGAAAAGAGAATTAATGTTTTTCAGGGAAAAGTACTGGTCTTGCAAATTATATCTCATTTATTCTTTTAAACAAACAAGGAGACTAAAAGAATCTTTTATGTAGTTTTACCATGTGTAAGAAGTCACAGAGTAATCTAACAAGGAATGATGAAAAAAAACAAATTTTCTGTAAGAACGATGCCTTGAATTCTCGTACGTCCCTAAATTAGAACATGTTTTTCTTTTCCCTGGATCCATTAGCCTATCACCCAGGACAGTGGCTTATGAACATAGGCCCTGGGATCAGAGAACAGACCCTATAAGATACTTGTGGTTATTACCCTCCACTTTACGTTAGGAAACCGAGGCTTAGAGAACTTAACGTGTCCTCCCTGAAGTCACACAGCCGGCAGGCAGAACACTGAAACTTAATACCAGTCTGTTGTCTAATAGCAGAAGTATGGTATAAGGTAGGAGCCCTGGTGGCTCAGTGGTTAAAGTGCTCGGCTGCTAACCAGGAGGTCAGTATTTCAAACCCACCAGCCACTCCATGGGACAAAGATGTGGCAGTATGCTTCCGTAAAGATTTATAGCCTTGGAAACCTTATGGGGCAGTTCTACGCTGTCCTGTAGGGTCGCTATGAGTTGGAATCGACTCGACAGCAGCGGGTGTTTTATCCTATAGGGTTGTGAGGCTTAAATTAAGACAAAGAATGCAAAGTACTTAGCTCTATGCCTGGAACAAGCAATGTTTACGATTTTTATCTCTAGCTTAGGTGGTCAAACATTTGTCTAATTCTCCCCATTTTCTCCAAGCCATATAAAACTCTACAAATTCTTTAAAATTATATGAAGTGGGTAGTTAAGTGAAAAAAAAAGTCTTAAGTCTCTGAAAAGAAACAATGTAATTAGGCAAAGATTATTCCTAAAATAATCTGATACTTTAGAATACAATTTACTGTAATCTAAAATAAAGGGATTTATGGTTTAATATGAGCCCATATTCAACCTTTTCCTTATTATAATACATAATTTAAAGCACTTGTCAAGAAAAATAACTAAGAATAAAATTTGAAGAACCTATCGAATGTAGAACTAATAAAATTAAAAATAGATAAAGAAAAGCAGGAGCAAATACGTATGTGAAATCTTCCCTCGTAGTGCACTTTGGATATTTTACAATTTCAGTTTTTACAATTCTCTTAACTTTCCACTGAACTCATAAATTACTGATGCTCTCAAATAAAAATGTAAAGGTTTGAAATGTTTATCAATACCAATGAATGCTTCTTTCTGGAGCTCAGTTCAAAAGTAGTCTGATAAAGCATCTCCACAAAATTTTTCAAACAGGGAACATTCACTTCATTTTTAACAGCCTAGGTAAAAAGATAACACACAAAAAAGGAAGAAAATAGTTAAAAACTTAAACAATGCCACGATTATAAGAACTTTCTATAAGGTTTTAAATTAGTTAATAATTCACCAAATATGTCATTCAAGTGTTACAATGTGCCAATGACGAAATGCTAAGTAAATAAGATAAACCTGTTCCCTGCCCTGAGAAAATAAGTGGAGGATACAGGCAAGTGAATAGACACTGACAACATGGTATAAGAGGTAGTGTCAGAAAACAGCGTCTGTGCTCTTGGAGCCCTCTGAAGGGGGTCCTGTGGAAAAATTGCTCAAGGAAGTAACATCTAAGCTGAATCCATCCTCTTTTCCTGACATATTGCAATAGCCTCCCATTTAACCTCTCTGGCCGTATCTCCATTACTCTGCCCCTGTGTGCTGCGTTCCAGCCACACAGCTTCTGTGCTGTACCTGGAACACATCAGGCATGCTCTTGCTTCAGGACTTCTGCACTTGTTCCTTCTGCCTGAGAAGCTCTTTCCCCAGTTACTCTCTCATTCCTTTAGTTTTTGGTCAAATGTCACCATCTTGGTGAGGTCTTTCTTAATCACTCTATTGAAGATTTCAACTTCCCTACCCCTTTGGCAAGGAGTCCTGGTGGCACAACAGTAAAGCACTCAGCTGCTAACCGAAAGACTGGCAGTTCAAACTCACCCAGCTGTTCTGCAGAAGAAAGATCTGGTGATCTGCTTCCATAAAGATCACAGCCTAGAAAACCCCATGGGGCAGTTCTACTCTGTCACATGGGGTCACTACGATGGCACCAACAACAACCAACCCACTGGCAATCCTTATCCGCCCCCTACCCTGACTTACACTCTTCCAGGGTACTTAACATGATCTCACATACAAGATATTTTACATACTAGCTTAATGTCTGTTTTCTTCACCAGAAGTAAGCTCTATGAGAGCAGGCAGTCTTTCTTATCTTGTTTGTTGTTGTACTCCCTGTGTATAGAGTCCCTGAGTAGTACAAACAGTTAATGCACTCAGCTGCTAACCAAAAGGATGGAGGTTTGAGTCCACCCAGAGGCACTTCAGAGGAAAGGCCTAGAAGTCCAACGTCTGAAAACTCAGCCATTGAAAACCTTATGGAGGACAGTTCTACTCTGACACACATGGGGTCGCCATGAATCAGAATCGACTCAACAGCAACTGGTTAACTGGTGGACTAGGACCTGACACACAGAAAGCACTCAATAAATATAATGAATGAACAAACAAGGGCCAGACAGGCAAAGCAGGGAGGGAGGCTATTAGAGAGGCGAGGATGTTCCAGGAAGAAGGTGCTGCCTGTGCAAAGGCCTGAACACAAAAGCAAACATGATATAAAAGAATTAGGACAATACAACTGTAGTGAAACACTGTCAAGGGTCTTATTATAACCTGCTCCTTTTGCTAGATTACTTTTAAAAACTACTACCTCATCTCAGTTAGACATCTGGCAAAACAGATTACCAGACAAAGGGGGTGGGGAGTGCAAATGACAATTTGGGATGGATATGCAGTAATTCACAACCATTTAAGAAAAAGAACTCAAAGTACATGACCTAATGATAACAGACTAAAGCTAGTATATTTTCATAAAGTATAACATGTCTTCTCCTTCATAAGACAAGCCTAATTCACATGGCTAAAAACTGGGGTGGGTGTTTGGCAGGGGGCTGTCTAACTCAAACCACCTACAAACTAAAATTCATGACTTTTGTCTGTCCTCCCTAAAAAATTGTTCAAATATTTAAATATAAGTAAATATTCAAGAGAGGCAAAAAAATCATACCAATCACTCTACCATTAATATTTTACATTCTGAACTTTTCTTACAATTCCATGTTTACCTTTTCTTAACATGATCTAAACACAGAATCCGAATACCACAAACCATTTCATATGCACACACAGACCACAAAGTCAATTAATTCAATGATCAAAAATAAAAGCCAAAACAGGCCAATTTGAGTATCGTCATGAAAATAAACTTCTTCAATTTTTTTAATAAAATAAAACCTGAATAAAAAGAATACTGCTGACTGCTACTTCTAGCTAAGATGGAGTACTGGGGACTGGATTTATTGGACCATCTGAAAGATCCAAAAAATGGACAAAATACATGAAATGATATGCAGGACACTGTACTTTAGTAAACAAAAGGAAGTGACTCCTGAGAAATGGGAAACAAATAAGGGGAGTCCTTCAACGGTCCCAGCTTACTGCCTTGTGAGAGTTTTCAGGCTGCAGCACAGGGAGGGAGAGCCCAGGGGAACCTGGCAGATCCAATGACTTGAGAAGAAGAAGCTGAGTGTCCAGGTGGATGAAAGTAACCAGAGTTCCCAAAACAGTGTACCAAAGAAGAGGGGAGAGAGGAAGGGAGGGAAGCAGAGAAAAGGGGATGAAAGAGCTGCACAGAGGCCTCTGAAGGTCTACAAGTAACCCCTCCTCGAGTATTCAGGCTGGGGAAAACCACCAGAAAGGATGAAAGTAAACAGTGCTAGAGTCTCACAAAGGACCAGGAATAGGATCTATTTCCACCAGCTGGACTGGAAAACTTTTAATATTCATGAAGCACTGGGTAGAATGTACAGAAGGATTCTGCCTCAGTAGTGAGGAATGATTAATCCAAGAGAGATAACAGCTCTGGTCCCACCTAACACATCTTAAAACAAAACAAAAACCCAAAAAGATCAAACCATTTAATTAACTGAGTCCCAGAATAAAGTCCAAGAATATATTCTATATGTTTAAAAGTAGAATACCATCTATTAGGCAAAGTGTAACACTAAAAGTGACTATCATATCATCAGGGCTTTGGATCGGTACTTCCCAGTTCAATAATGGCTGAGGAAGTGACACCAAAACAAACCTGAATTTTCAGAATTTGGTTGAACCGAACAGTAACTGGAACGGGAAAAATTATGGGTCAAAGCCCTGCCAGAAACTTAATCTCCCTCTCAGAAAACAAGGACAGCATACATGTTGCATAGCAACCAATTCTCTTGCCCTAGGATTTTGGGCAGTCAGAAATAGCGGTGCCCCGCTCAAAGATAGCAGCCGACTGCACCGCTCTGAATGTGTGTCACTCTCCACAGTCCTGGCTATAATCTAGTCTCAAACATCAGGTTCCTGAAAGGGTTCACTATGCCTCTTCTGAATCTCCCATTCCAGGGCTTCGACCCATAATTCTTCTTGTTCCGGTTAGGGTTCTGGATCACCCAAATTTAAAAAATTCAGGTCTGTTCTGGTTTCGCTTCGTCGGCCATGACTGAACTGGTTCAGACCAGTTCGAAGCCCTGCATATAGATATATATCACATAACAAAACTAGGTGGGTGGGAAAAAAAGGAAACCAAAAAATACAGTGTCTATGTATTATAAAATTCCTGAATTCTATTTACAGCATTCTTTATTACTAGTAACTGTAAAATTATTTTTGAGTAATATATACTGCATTTACACCAAGAAAAGCTTCTGTAGACCTGTTCTCCTAGATGTTATTTCAATTATATTTACAGCAGTCATATTTTCTAAATAAATTCAGAATACATATTTTGACACATATAATAATTGTCACAGCAACTACAGAACATTTAAAATCAAGACAGCCCAGTATATTCCAGGATATATGTCACTATCAATTCTTCAGAGGCCATTAAAATGGCTGCAATTTTGTAAGAAGCAAAAGCCACTAGTAAATGTAGTATGTTATACCAAGTACTTGAGGCAACCATTACTACTGGGTTGCAAAACTCTGCCCTCCTGACACTGCCTGAATCTTAAGGGCCTGCAGTTGTTCTTTCAATTAATAGACTGATCAATGGTCACTCTGCTATTTGTCTATTAACTATTTTTCCCATACCCACATTTCATTCATATTTTCCACTTAATTCAATTTCTATGAGATTACCAGAAAGCAAGACTATTTCATGTGGCAACTTCCTCAATGAAAAAGTATTTTTAAATATAATATAAAAATAAAAACATACTTACAGCAGCAACAGGGATAAGAATCTCCACAAATAAACCAGCAAGTGCATGTTTTATATCTTTATCTTTTACTTCTAAAAAATACTGAGCACATTCCTTGAGGAAAAAAAGTAGATTAACAAGATTAAAGAGTGTGTAATATCACAATAATTTCATGAACATTCTTTCCTACTTTAAGAAATTAATTAATGATGCTATTTATGTATATTTGCATGAAGAGCAAGAACAACCACTGTTAGGTAAGTCTATTACTGCAATTCAGAAGGTGTATCACCTGCATAAACTGAAATGATGCTTCAAAATCTTCGACAGGATACATTTTCACTCGGAAAAATTTCATTCCCATTATTAAGCTGATGACACTTTGTACCACATGCGGGCTTTGTTCCTTTTGTCGCAGTTCTTTTAATTCTGTCACAAACTTCTTCCTTACAGCCTGAAACCTTTAAAGCACATGGATATGTAATTTGAACTGAATAGAAAACATTAATTACCCACATGATACTGAAGGTTAAAATCACAAGGTATTTTTACCTAAACATCATCTCTTTTCTCTACCTTCATCAAATTTACCAGAAAAGCATGCAGAAGAAAATAAATTTGTTTGTTATTCTTAATTTGCTGTTCATTTATTTTAAAATGAGGAATTCCTTAAGGCTAAATAACAAGGTATCATCAGTATAGCACCATTGTTGTTGTTGTTGCTAGCTGCCATTTAGTTGGCCTTAACTCAGGGCAACCCAGATACAACAGGATCAGACAGTTGTGATCCACAAGGTTTTCCTTGGCTGATTTTTTGGAAGTAGGCCTTTCTTCCTAGTCCATCTTCGTCTGAAAGCTTCCCTGAAACCTATTCAGCATCACAGCAACATGCAAGCCTCTACTGACAGAGGGGTGGTGGCTGCACTGAGGGACAATGGTCAGGAAGAGAATCTGAGTCTCCCACATGAAGGTGAGAATTCTACCAATGAACCATATTAATAACTTTATCATAATAACAGTAAAATCAAATAACTCACTTATAAAATGTATCCATGTAAATCAGGATTCTCTAATTTTTCAGGCTCCTTTTTATAAAGTCTGAAATTTTAGTTATATGGAGAGTAGATTGGAGGCTACAAATTTGTTCAGAGATAAACCAACCAATTGGTAGAATACTAATTATTCACTTAAAATTAAAGACTCACTACAATGTAGAAAAGTGAAAGAAAAGGAGAGGGAGGACACTGGTCTTACAATGTGAATAAGCCAAAGAATCACAACACTTTGGAAAAATGAGCACCACCTTGGACTCAAATGACCAGAATTGTTAAGGCTGGTAAATTTTTCTTTCTTACATAGGCATCTTTGGAAAAGATATCTGTCAGTTTATTAACCAATACTACTTAATTTTCCCCTTGTATATATCACGAATGGAGTCCTTCGGTGGCAAAAACAATTAAGTGCTCCATTACTAACTGAAAGGTTGGCAGTTCAAATCCACATACAGGCACCTTGGAAGAAAGGTCTGGTGATCTACTTCCAAAAGGTCACAGTCATTGAAAATCCTATGGAGCTCAGTTCTCCTCTGCACACATGGGGTCACTTTGCTACTTTATAAAGTTTGACAAATACCAAAACACCCTCAAATTAAAAAAAAAAAAAAAATCACGCTTGTGACAACTTAACACTTGGAATATGAAATTAATAATGACGCAATTTATGTCTATTTTGCTTCTTTTAAAGAGTTATGAAGAGCAAGAACAACCACTGTTAAAACGGTGGTTTTTATTTTATAAATATATTATCAAAGAACTAAAGATTTTACTGTCGATGTTACTAGAGAAACCAGTCCCAGAAAGTAAAAACGACCTCAAATGAAGCATACTTTTCAACGTTCACTGAGTATAATGGGGGAAAAGAACACCAGATTAACAAAATATGCATACAAGATAGGAACTATAACTTAGATCTATTTCCATCTGAACGTTGGAAATTACAATCCCATTTGGCATGAAAGAATTCTTCAGCACTTCATAAAGAAAATCTTAATAAAGTAGATAAAAATCTTTCCATTGCAATACTTGAATCCAAGTTGTTTTTTCATTAACTTTCTCTTATAAATTATTAGTCACTACAATCAAAGAAAATGCATAGAAAAGATTCTACTATACTTCTCAGCCTTTCTCCATCTCTCTCCCTTTCTTACCCGCTTAAAAGATAGTACCTATCAGCCTAACCCAATGTGAATCCTTCCACATTTTCCTCCAAGCTCATTATATGTATCGGTAGAAAACACCTCAATATTGCTCTAAGCGGCATTTCTCTTACAACTAGATTAGTGAGGCTAGCATTATTTCATAAATTTATCGGCCCTTTGGACTTACTATCCTTAAAAACCAAAAAACAAACCCACTGCCGTCCACTCAATTCTGATTCATAGCGACCCTATAAGACAGATTCAAACTGCCCCACAGGGTTTCCAAGGCTATAAATCTTTATGGAAACAGACTGTCACATATTTCTTTCCCAGAGTGGCTGGTGAGTTTAAACCATCAACCTTTTGGTTAGCAGCTGAGCTGTAACCACTAGACCACCAGGGCTCCTTTTACTATCCTTACCATCCTAGAATTAACTGGACTTAGTCATGATATAGTGTTCTTCTGGATTCAACTTGCTGATGTATTGCTTCAAATTTCTGCACTCATATTCCTGAGATAGGAATTTATTGTTTATAAACAAAAATATGAAGAACTACATTGCCATAAAAAGAAATAGATTATTGTTCATATCTTTGTTTTTGTGTCTATATTCCTGAGATATGAATTAAAATTAAATGAGAAATTAAGATATTATTGTATAAGTGTAATTCATTTAAAATACTTAGCTATGTTCTAAGTTCTATAACATTGGTTATACAGGGGTCCCTAGTGTACTATAAAGGATAAAAAATACATTAATTAAAATATATTACTTAAAATGTCAACTACTAAACATTAACAGCAATTTTGCTCGCCATTGTAGAATTTAGAAAGATTGTTATATGATGATTTCAGGATCAAAGACTCTTATAAAAAGAATCCATGAAAACTTGAATTGATACTTTTTTCCTTACAAATTTCCCAGGAGCAACAAAAGAAATTCAAAATCTTCCATAGTCTCTAGAACAACCACAAGATGCTAAAGACAGGTATTTGTTTATTGTTTACTAAAATGATGGTTGAATACAATTTAATGAGTGTAACTCCTAATTAATAACACTTTTCATATAGTAATCAAGTATCTTTATCCTTCCCTTTTGGTATCTCTTCCACATATTCAAAACTCTGTTTAGTACCAAAATAAATAAGTTGATTAGGAGATATTGCACTGCTTATCTCAAAAATAAAAGCACTCAACCAGAAAGTAATAAAAGTAATTATTAGCTCTGTGAAGAACTTCTAAAATAAAATTTTTTAAAATTACTTCTCATAGAATTGTGAAAAACAGAGAATGAGGTAGTATCCTGACTACCCTTGGCAATTTCTGACTTCCTAGATTCACACATTTATGGAAAACTCTAAATGAATGAAAAGTTGTGAAACTGAGGTATGAATGTTACTTAAAAAGCCTCTAAGAAACAGAGCTGCTAAATAATACAAGATGAAAGCAGGCTTTATAATAACAACATGACAAAAACGGTGAATCCGTAACTATCAGTAACTATTACATTAATTAATAGTAGAGCATTCTAAAAGGCAAAGCAAATCAAAATCAGTGATCCACTACACTTACTTTGATTGGGCAAGAACCCCTATCACCTCTGCATATAAATCTGCAATAATATGCACATTCCCAGTGTTGGTTCCTGAATATCTAAAATAAGAGAACAAAGGAAATATTTCATTAAAATTTTCTGTAAACTTTCTTTCTGTATAAATTTGAAAATTCTTTAATAGAATATTGTATAATTTTCTCTGGATACTCATTTATAGGATGATAAAACCATGTAAATTTTCTTCCATGTCTAGATTTTAATTTGCCGTGAAATTAACCCTTCTGATTCTTATAAAATCCCATGTATGGTGCTAAGAACTATTTTTACAAAGCCTTTCCTATAAGCATTTTGTGTGGATTCATAAGAAATGGGAAGATAATTGCTCTGAACTCTAAAAACAAATGATCAATGAAAATTCAAATTGTTTTTAAACATTTCAAAACTGGAACACGGAGAAAAGCAGCAATACCAAATTAGTATTTTACTTACCCTTCCTTATGTTTAAAGTGCTTAAAAGCCAAGTTTAGAACTTCATGAACTAAGGGATCAGGCACAGGATGAACAGGAATCTAGAATAAGAAAAAAAAAAAAATCAAATAAATAAGAGCTAAATAAGTTATAACATTCATGAATATTACATCATTTCAACTAATTAAATCAATACTCCAAATTTTCATTGCAGGGTATATTAGTAACCTGTCATTCTTTTCTAAGAAGCTTATTTTCTCCAAGAATTTAGTCTTTCATCTAATTCAGCAAGCTCTAAGTTTAAGAATATTAGCTTTATAATCAAAAATCACTAAACTACGGACTACGTGGCAGAAAAGTAGATGTTACTATAACCGTTACTGTTAGAAAGTTAAAAGAACCCTTTTGCATTTCTCTCTGCAACATCTATAGAAAAGCTACCTTTGTACTGAGCCAGCTCCATTCTGCATCTAGCCTGATATTCTATTTTCTATCATAAACAGTGGTCACAAGGGACACCTTCTTTCCTAATAATTTTAAGCTAGTATGGCTTTACTGTTATTAGAAATTTGTCCATTAAATATCCTTGTTTTGTTTAATTCTATTTTAAAAAATGCATGCTAGTCTCTAATATGTAAAACAAATAAAAATATTTAAGCCAGAATGTAAAGTCTCTCCCCTCTCCTTACATGTAATCATTATTAACAATTTGGTATGTATCTTTCCAGACTTCCCCCTTACCAAACACATATACACCTATTTTTACTTAACAGAGTGATGTACCTTTCTACGTAGTATTTAGAGTTCCTCTTTATATTTTTTCTTTACAGCCACATAACATGTCATTCTAGATTTTCAATATTCAAACAGTGCTACAATAGAATTTGGGCACAGCAGCTGGCACGGTTATAAAAGGTTCACATGGAATCTTTATTTTGTGATTAAAGGTTATAGCCTCATCTTGGCTAAATGGCTTGGTATTTGTTCTTGTCTACAGAAGGATCAGAAAGAGCATGCACCTTAGATTTTCTAGAAACTGGGAATGTCATAAATGCCTGAACCTGGAAATTTGAAAAAGTGGACTAAGAGGGAGATTCTTATATTACCTAATCACAAAACCACACAGAGATTAAGTGAGGAAGCAGTAGTGATCCCAACTCTACCTTTCTAGATCTCAGAATCTTGTTGTCTGCTGTTTCTAAAAGTACCCTGACAATACAGGAAATAAATGAAGCTTCTCTATCAGTTTGTAGAGGCTGAGGATAAAAATCCCATGTTAATAATAGGGCAGAAACTGAATTCATTCTACATAATAAAGCTCAAGAAATCAGTCATGATGAGACTCCAGAAGTCTGAAAGGCTTTCCCTTTGTCCCAAATGGGTAAATTAAAATTTTACACCCAGAGTTTCTCTAGCAGTTAGAGTTTACTTAACTAAGGTTTTATGATTGAGTTACATGATTACAAGGATCTTTTTAATCTTTTATAGACAAACACATCCCATCATTATAAAATTATAACAATCACACAGTATTGATGTAGGAATTTCAGAATACTGGTTGGTCAACTAAATTGGTACCCTGCATCCCTCTTTTCAGGACCATACTATTCATCTCATATTAAGAAGAAACTAAAAATGGTATCCCCAAAAGAGTTTAATTTATTATAGATAAACTATAATTAAGCCATTATATAATAAATAAAAACATTTTCTTCAATATAATGAAAAAAGAGTAGAAACAGCATGGTCTTTGAATTAGTCTAATGAAGTCAAAGCTTCTCTTTGTACTAGCTATGTAACCTTGGGTAAGCTTCCAGTTTCTCACCTGTAATACCTAGACAACAGATTAAAGCCCTATACTTATTAGCACTGAGATAATGCAAAATAAGGTGCATTAGAATTGGAAATTAAGTCTTGTCCTCTCATCCTTTCTACCTTTTTCTGAAAGGGGTCAGGCCCAATTGTTTACTTCCTGGGAATGGAATGCAGATGAAGGGAGCAGACCAAGAGGATGGAGACATTGAGGGGCAAGGCCAGGTAGGAAAATGGCAGGAAACCAACCCCCTTTTAGGGAAGCAAGAGGCAGATGGAGCAACCCCTGTAGTCTCCCAGCCTGATCTTTCCGGATCAGGCTAACAAATTAGGCACCAATGTAACCAGATTACTCATAGCAACCCTATAGGCCAGAGTAGAACTGCCCCCATAGGGTTTCCAAGGCTGTAAATCTTGACAAGAGCAGACTGCCACATTTTTCCCCAGCAGAGCAGATGGTGGGTTCTAAACGTTAACCTTTCAGTTAGCAGCCAAGCACTTAACCACTGTGCCACAAGGGCTACGAGTTGGAATGGACTTGATGGCAATGGGTATGGTAACCAGATTACTGGAATCACTGCTGTTATCCTAGAAACCCCAGCCAGACACTAGATTATTCCCACTGTTACTTAAAACAGGGCAGACATCTGACACTAGGTGACACCAAACTGTAGCTAAGACTAGGATATTTAAATCAAGCAGCTTGACTCCCAAAATTCCTTCCAGAACTCATGGTGCTAATCATGCAGGCAGGTCCCAGACATTTCAGTAACCTGGCAATAATGCAACACTCTATTTTACATGATTTAATTTTTCACACCCCGCTTATTACACTACGATATGGTTTTATCGTACTACTTTCCTCACATGGATGTTTGGTGTGTCCTAGGCCAGAGATATGAAACAAAAGGTAACTTAAACCTACAACTTCTTCCAAATATTCTTTACTTGCTCCAGTTATGCCTGAAGTCTAACAATTACAGCTAGGACATGGCTTATACCCTTTATTGCTGGTGTACCCTTTATTGAAGAATAAACAATATTACTATGCCCTACTACTACTGCCATCAATTATTTTTACATATGCCCTTTATTAAAGAATAAATAATTACTGCTACACTACTACTACCACCATCAACACGTTTTATATGTCTGTGTGCCAGGTTTAAGGAGCCCTGGTGACATAGTGATTAAGCTCTTCGCTGCTAACCAAAAGGTCAGTGGTTCAAACCCACCAGCCGCTCTGCAGGAGAGATATGTGGCAGTCTGCTTCTGTAAAGATTACAGCCTTGGAAACCCTATGGGGCAGTTCTACTCTGTCCTATAAGATAGCTATGAGTCAGAATTGACTTGCGGTAATGGCTTTGGGCCTTTTTTGGTTTTAGTGCCAGATTCTAGTTAGGCATTTTTAGATACATTATTAATAAAACATATAACATTAATAACACCTATAATAGTCCTCTATTTTACAGACGAGGGAACTGAAGTAGAGAGACTGGAGATAAGTACTTCTCTAGAATATATTGTGTCCCCAGTTTCTGATACATGAAAATGCATTTAACAAATGCAACACATGAGGAAAGAAAAACTTCAGTCCCATTATATTAGAGCCAAAGAGAGGTAGAAATCAACAGAAGCGAAAGAAGATATATATCTTTAATTTTGGGGAGAAATTTTATTTAAAGAATAAACATTTTCACAATACAATCATTCCCATTTAAAGCCTCCTGAAAACCCTGTTTCTCCCAGAACAACAAAGCCAGGTCAAGCTATGAATACTGGGGAGTCAGTAAGCCTCATTCATTAGCCAAATGATGAGCTGTCAACACAAAGAAAAGTGAATAAGTTCATGTCTCAGCAAAAGTCCAAATAATCCCATGTCATGAACCTTTAGGTCCATGTTAAATCTGAAGATGCTAAGGGTCTACTTGACAGACAGAAAAGACATCACCTCCTGAAACTTGCAAAATGGTACCCCTACAACCAAGCCAAGAACTTAAAATGCCTCACAGACTAGAGGTTTTCCACCCATCCTATTTGTTTCCAAGCATAAATGTGTGACTAAAATTCAACATAAATGGATAATTGCTTCGAAGTTTTCTAAATACTATACTGCTATTTAAAATACTTTTATCATGAGTTTTAAAGCCACACAGATCTTTGGTACTATGTACCAGTGGTCCTAATTTGCAGTTGTCCATGATCCCAGAATTATCCTCCTGGCTTTTTTTTAAAAAATAACAAATTAGTCGACTATCGTCTTAAATTAATTTTGTTCCCATGGTGAATTACACTATTTAATTTCAACGTATTTATACTTGCTCAATTCTTTGTATAACTTGTTATGATTAAAACTTTAATTTTATAAGATACTGTCCATTTCACCTAATTTTGTATCTCTAATTTTACCAATCAGAATAATATTATTTTTATTCTCAAAGAGAGAAAACTTGGAGTAGAAACATGAACTAGCTTTATAATGTTCAGCAAGTCATTACAACGAAGACCATTTCCTCACCTGTGAAACAGAAATGACAAATAACATTTATTGGACACTTCCCACGTGCCAGGCATTACTGAATTTAACCTTCATGGTTGTATAAAAAGGTTACTATTATCATCCCAATTTTACAGCGGGGAAAGAGTTAGTGGGTAATAATAACTTGCCCAAAGGTACAGCTGGGATCAGAACATTAGCTGTGCCTATCCTGAGTTTATTATAATGATCAGCTGATACAAGGACTATAAGGTCTTTTGTGCATTATGAAGAGTTCCAAACATGAGTTGGAATCGACTCCACAGCAACTAATAACAACAACAACACATATGTAGTACTGAAGACATAACAAATTATTCAAGGAAAAAATAGTTTACAATAGATTAAGTGAAGGAGTAACCCATGATAAATATGTACTCCTTCTCAAGACTTAAACAACTATGTATCAATACTTCAATACTCTGGGGACTACTCATTCATCCAAATAAAACTGAATCAAGTTTTAATATGAGTATATTATGTGAAACAAAAGTAAAAGTCCTATATATTATTATTACAACGATCATGTCTTAGTCATCTAGTGCTGCCATAACAGAAATACCACAAGTGGATGGTTTTAACGAAGAGAAGTTTATTTCCTCACAGTCAAAGTAGGCTAAAAGTCCAAATTCAGGGCATCAGCTCCAGAGGAAGTCTTTCTCTCTCTGTCGGCCTTCTCATCAGTGTTCCCCTGGACTAGGAGCTTTTCGGCCCAGGGACCCCGGTCCAAAGGACGAGCTCTGCTCCCGGCACTGCTTTCTTGATGGTATGAGGTCCCCCTGTCTCACTGCTCACTTCTATCTTTTATATCTCAAGAGATTGCCTCAGGACACAATCCAGTCGTGCAGATCAGGTCCTGCCTTACTAACACAACTGCCACCCATCCTCCCTCATTAACATCAGAGAGGCAGGTTTACAACATACAGGAAAATCACACAGTACCAGGAATCATGGCCTAGCCAAATTGATACACACATTTTTTGGGGGACATAATTCAAACCATGACAGATCACTTCTCCAGGATCTATTAAATGCTATGTCATTCTGACATGGAAGAAAATTAGGTTAGTTTGTCATGATTTTTCAGAAAGCTCCATTGATTTTTACCTCATTTTCTGTAGTTTTAGTAGTTTTGGACAAGTTAAAGAGTTCTCTTTTACTGAAAAAAGATCTACTGTATATATAATTTTATATAAGTAAAGTATATCTCTATTACTCATGATGTATTTTACTTTGATGAGCAAATGTGTACATATATGAACCAAAGGATGAGAATAATGGTAAAAGAGAGGGAAGGGTAAGTGTAAAGAGTACTTTACATTGGAACAATATGGTGTGACAGAACCAAAAGCAAAAAATTAGCCATCAGAGCCACTGTATTTCTGCTTTTCACACTGAGTCCATGTGAACCACTGGTCTGAAAGGACTTTGTGCAGTGGTCTTGGAAAATGATCCCACTGAAAAAGAGTTCTTAAGTTTATAATCACTGGATCATTTTATTATTTTTTTATTATTATTTTTTATTTTTTCACATTACTGGATCATTTTAAAATAAGGAGGAGGAAGGGAAAGAAAAACCTTTCTATGCTCTGTGTGTTGCAGTTCTGAAGCCAGTGCAATTAGGGGCAACTTTTGGTTGAGAAGAGAGACTGGTTGCTGGTGGAAGAATGTGGTGGGCAACAATGCAGGAAAAGCACAGTGGACCAGATCACTGATGGCCCTGGACCTCAGTGTAGGAAGTCTGCAATTTCTCCTGCTGGAAAAAAGAGACCCTGGGCTACTAACTGAGCAAAGAAATGCAAACACAAGAGATGCTAGGGATCAACCACAATGAGCCATAGTCAAAGTTCATTCATGGCCTCTGGCTGTATCCGGTTCTCAGCTTTTCCTATCCCTAGTTACTCTGGCCTGAGGGTAGAGATCACAGAAATCAAATCTGGCCTGTTAGCACAACTCCCAGAGGAAATTTCTTTCCCACATGTCTAAAAAAAATCTTTATGAAAGGCAAAAATTATTTAAAGCAGTTTTACTTTCAATTAACTCACTTATCTATTTTACATATTTAAAGTTATTTTTATTTGTAGATTGCAGAGCACCACATAATTGTTTTTTTACATACATAGTAAAAACAGAAGTATAAATGATTACATAATTCAAATATTTTTATGTTGATGATGCAAAAAAATAAGACTACTAATTTTTACCTCTTACATTTGCTTCTTGTTATGTTATATAGTCTACTTTTATATAAGAAAAACAAAATTCACTGTATAAGGCGTATCATACGCAAAATGATTTTTTTTTTAAATGTTTCCTAACTTTTTTCAAAGGAGCCTTGGTGGCACAGTGGTTAAGTGCTCGGCTGCTAACCAAAAGGTTGGTGGTCCGAACCCACCAGTAGCTCCATGGGAGAAAGATGCAGCAATCTGCTTCTATAAAGATTTATAGTCTTGGGAACCCTATGAGACAGGTCTACTTTGTCCTATAGGGTCACTATAAGTCAGAATCAACTTGACAGCAAGGGACTTGGTTTTTGTTTAACTTTTTTCAAAGTAATACAATGTACATAACTGGAAATAAATGGTTCATCCTTTGATTTCCATTGACGATATATAACTTTTTAAAGACTGTGCTGCTGCTGTTGTTAGCTGCCAAGTTGATTCCGACTCATGGCAACCCCATACGTGCAAAGCAGAACTCTCCATAGGGTTTTCTTGGCTATAATCTTAATGGAAGCAGATCGCCAGGCCTTTTCTTTCATGGCACTGCTGGGTGGGTTCAAACCACCAACCTTTAGGTTAGTAGTTGAGCACAAGCCACTTGTACTACCTAGGGACCTTTTTTTAAAGACTACAAACTTAAAAAAAAACAAAACACTTTCAAAATCAAAATATGTATGTATACTTGTACTGATTTTGAATAGTAAAAATATATGACACCTGACATTATGTTATTTATATCTTTACTGCCTATCTATCCCACTCAGATATAAGCTCATAAATGCGGTGTCTAGAACAATGCCAGTGCACAGTAGGCATTCAGATATTCACTAAATGAATGAACATTTTCTCTTGCCTGAAAACCATTTGCACTTGACAATTCTATCTTACCCATGTCAAATCACTCTCATTCATCAACTATGACTATACAATTATGGCAGGTTGGAATGCAGGCTTGACGGCTGAGGAAGAGAAATTCTTTGAAAGTGGAAGTAAAAAGGAACTGAAGTAAGTAAACGAGAGACAGATACATTTGCAGCCAAAAGTCAGTATTTAACACAATTCCCACTCAGCTCCTTTTTGCTAACAAGATTTCCTATCTCCGATGGTATAGAAAGGCAAAAAGAATAGGAGTGGTAGGTGCAGGTCGTGAAAGCCTCAGGCAACTGAAAGAAGCGTAATTATTATAGTGATTTAGTCCATGTGGGCCAGAATTTCAGAACTAACATCCTAAATAAGGTAACTGAAACACGGAGGCTTAATAAGCAAAATACAAGAAATACAGACTTTACAGAAATATAATTGCTTACCTGCTTTAGGACTTCAACTAAAACTAAACAAAAAATAAAATCTACTGCTAAGTCCCTCCTTTCAAGTAGATAATCTCTTTCACGTTGCTGTTCATCCCTGAAACGAGAACATAAAATTAGGATTGCATTAAGACTGAAAGTTTTAAAATAGTTATTGGTTTAGTAGTTCATATTATTTATGGAGTTCCTAATATGCATGGTGTGCTACTGTGATTGTGAGTACAAATTTTAATAATCCTATGTCTGCATTACATGCTGTCATGTTCTTTCTCTTTTCATACACCGGGTGTTTAAATACACAGTTCACTATGATATCTGTCAGAAATTACACCTAATCTGAAAGAATTAGCAAGAAGAAAAAAAAGATTTTAAACATTATTTAGAAAGCCTATCATTGCTCCTTGTATGATTAGTATTCTTTTTTTATTATTAAGAACGAAAACAAAAGCAATAACATTTCTAGATGAAAATACAGTACCAGGTAAACTTCTCACAAATCTAAGCTGAAAAATCACAAGTGGCATCTACTGCAGCCCAATACTAAACCACAGCACGATCAACTGAGCACAAATAGAAGTTTTATGTAATCATGATCTCCTTGGGAAATTTGAAGAAGGAGAAGACAAGCTCTAGGATCTGAGCAGCAAGAAGAGTATCATGATATTATAATACAGAGTTTTGGCAATCTTTCTATATCACAACAATTGCTTCCCTTCACAATTCTCATCAGTAGGTTATCTTCTTTGAATATTTCCTCAAGTACTTCAATGACTATAAAGTTCCTCACTGGACTGCTGAAATAATACTCCTGAAATTAGTTTTTGCATGACTAGTCCCAGTGACGAACATGGTTAGAGCTGCAGCCAGTAACTGGTACTTTCCCTTGGTTTACAGATTAAGTATAAACTGTACTTCCCCCTCACGACCACCTTCATAATAAAAAGAATCTATTTCTTTTTTTTTTGCATAGAAACCAAAGAAGAAGAATTTTCAGTTGATAACTCTATCATCCCTTTCATTCGAAGTGATTCAATTCCAGGTAGAACGGTGGAAAATAAGCCACTTACCCCTTAGATTTTGTGCTAGATCGGGGTCTGTATTCATAAGACTCATCTTCAGTTCCATTCTGGCGTCTGTACCAGTCAAACAAGGTGCGAAGTAAGGAAGGGAGACAGTGCTCTGCTACTGAGCTCATGGAGCTTATCACCTGAAAACACACACAAAAAAATAAATCTCACCAGAAAATAAAATATAACACCAAATGTATCACACTCCTAACTATTCAAAATCATTTAGAAATGAATCAACACAGCAACTCAAATGCAATAAATGTACTTTAAAACAAGTGTCAGGGGTTTAGCCAAGTAATGAAGTAAAATTGGCTAAATTTCATCCACTATTAAACTTTACCCAAATCCATTCAGTTTAGCTCAGTGGCTTTCAGTTGTTTTCCGGTTGCCATATGCCACTCACGTATGTACAAACATATCCATCAATAACATCCCTGATTACACACACTGATACCTCTGGGAGAACTGTTATATGTGTAACATGAAAAAAACACGTCTACTTCCTGAACCTGCCATCTACTCCACTCTCATGTGAACAAAAGATTCTAAAATGTTGCCACTACAATGGACAAAGAGTTGCAGAAACACAGAAGACTACATTATGTTACAACTGTGGGGAAAGCTCCAATTTACCCTGTACTGCTATGACACAGGAGAATTGTAATTACTTCTGATTTCCACAAATTAACATAGAAACATGACACAAACAGGCTTTTAAAGCTTAGAATATAAAAAGGGAAAGCATAAAGATAAGTGTAGTGGGGTGAATAAATTGTTATTCAATCTGAGGCATCACTGAGACTATCTGAATTCTAGGTGAACATCACAGATTTATCTCATGAATGAACCTAATTTGTCTGTAGTGGTGGTAAGAGATACCCTAACCACTAATAGTAGTCCCTAAAATCATTCTTCATATTGAGGATTCCAAGAAAAAACTTCTCTCTTCACAAGAATTTCTGTATCTGATTCAACCTACTGTTTATAAAAGTAGTATTTTAAAATCAGCATATATTCAAGCATGCTGCATGTTGTCTTCCTTAAAGGAAAAACTATAGGCTGCAGGGATATTCAAGGCCTCTTTCAGCTCCATGCCTATATGAAGAGTCAGTTGTTGGAGATAAATCAATACCTCTAGGAATAAAACATTTAATTTTCCTGATGCTTCATATTCTTCATACAACCTCAAAAAGCACTGCATTCAGGAAAAAATGAAACTGTTTATTTGATTGTGTAGTCTGTTCTTTTCTCACCTTCTTATTATCTCTATTCTCCTTTAATCATCCTTTTATTTATAAATTACCATAATCTGACAGGTAACTAGTTTCTAATGTAGAAAATTAAAATAAGATCCTAATTTCATTTTAACCAAGTTTTTTTTCAATCTACACTTTATTAGCAATGAACAGAATCAAAGGAAATCCTTTTTAATATTTGAAGAAGAAACAATAAGACACCATCTGCTATTGTAAATATATACTAAAACAGTTTATACTACACATAGCTTTTTTACTGTGAAAAAAAAATCAAGCTATGAGGTATGATTATTTATAGTTTTCATCAGTCATTTACATAAGAAAACAAAAATGGAAAATTTCCTTAAAATGTTGTTTAAATGGATTTCAAATCTTGGTTATACATTCATTAGTGGACTGAATTCATGATGTGAACAATCTTAATACTTGCTGTAGTGGCATACATTTTGAAAAGCATTATATAAGGTGCTATTATAATTTTTGTCCCTAGGTGGTGCAAACCATTAACACACTTGGCTGCCAATGGAAAGGTTGGAGGTTTGAGTCTACTCAGAGGCACCTCAGAAGAAAGACCTGGTAATCTACTTCCAAAAAATCAGCCATTAAAAACCCTGTGGCACACAGTTTTACTCTGACACACATGGGGTCGCCATGAGTCGGAACTGACTTGATGGCAACTGGTAACCGGTATAATTTTTGTAACAGGGGACTTATCTTCCTATTTATGACCAGTGGCTAATTACTAATGTGCACATCAGAATCATCTAAGGAGCTGTTGTAAAATATAAGTGCTAGGGCCCCACTCTTGTTGATTCTGATTCAGGAAAACTGGAGTGAGATTCAGGAACAGTTATTTTGGAAAATCTCCACCAGGTGGTTCTAACCAATCTTCTTTGTCTACTCAGTTAGAGTCATATGAACATTATCTTCTATTTCTTAGATACAAAACTATGAGAAAAGTGGCCTGGGAATACTAGATGACAACAGAAAGCCAATCTGGGTTATTATTGGCTTTTGCAAATAATAATTACAATAAAATAATTCTTGGTCTAACATAATTAGTAAAAAATAACACATGGTCAAACATTTTAATCTTAGCAAGAGGGAAGAGTTAATATTAGAAGAATATCACATTTATTTTTTATATACTGGTATTCTATATACAGGTTCTATGGCCCCAACAGGAAAAAATAAATGTTAAAGGTAAAATAATATTATGTAAAATCTGTAAGAATTGGTACACAAGGGAAGATTGCCGTATGTAATTGGAAACTTTCTGAGAAAAATTTCAAAGGGCACAGTGAAGAAAATAACAACGAAAAGTAAAAAGTTGCAAAGCGCTAAATGAACTGAAATCGGTAAAGTTCACAGCTCATTCTAATTACTTGTTAAAAAAAAAAACAAAACTATCAATTCTAGAATGAATTTAGTGTGCAAGAATATACAGAGTAACTAAACAAAATAAAGGAACTTGTTAATATTGGACATATTTGGACCAGGCTATTAGGACCAAGATTTTCCTTTCAGGAAAAAGTATTCACCCCAAATTGACGTATCTGTCAAAAATATTCCCCCAAAATTGACATACCTGGTCAAACTGAAAATCTTCACCCCTCTGAAGAGATCTGGACAATAGTTTCTCCTACAATGAAAAAAGGTGTAAGTTGGTTGTATTTGTATTTTCATTTGTAATTAGGTTGTTTTAAAAGAAAAGTAAGGTTCTCCCTCTCCCTTGCCCGGGAGCTGCAGACCCAGAGCTCTCACCACTACCCTCCCCAACAAGAGTGGCCACAGTCATATCATCTAATTCTATAACAAATCAATAGTTGTTAGATTATAAACTTCAATATAGATCCTCTACTGTATAGATTTGAGTTCAAAAGCCATCAGCATTTGCTCATTCATTATTTCACTCATTAATGCAATGAGCATTCACTGAAAAGTGCCTAGACAGCACTTATGAGCATGGGTTATGTGCCCCAGTGGCCTTGTTTGACAGCTGGCTTGGCCACCACTAGGTGAATGACCTAAGGCTGATTACTTAAGATCTCTGTGCTTCAGTTTCCTCATCTGAAAAATGAGACTGATTGCCAAATATTACTATCAACACTATGCAGCTTTGTTCTAAAAAAAAAAAAAAAAAAAGGGGGGAAGCCTTCCACTTTTCTCTATACACTATAATAGTGTATACTAGTTACTTAACTCCTAAAACAAACAAAAAAATCCAAACCAGTTGTCAGTGAGTCAGTTCGGACTCATGGAGAGCCCATGCATGTCAGAGTAGAACTGTGCTGCACAGTGTTTTCCATGGCTGATTGTTCTGGAATTAGATCACCAGGCTTTTCTTCCTAGGCACCTCTGGGTGGACTCAAACCTCCAACCTTTCAGCTAGTAGCCGAGCTGGTTAACATTTCCCATCACCCAAGGACTCCTATCTACTCCTAGAAACTATGAAAAAAACTAGCCAGTGAACTGACTGGAACCACAGTGTTTTATAAAGGTGTTTTACTTCCTCAAAATTTCCCCTAGTCATTCTATTATTTAGATTTATGCCTCCTACCAAGTCCAATTCTTAGTGCTAACTATGGGCAAGACACTATTTAAACATTTTATACGTTAACTCTTTACTCCTAACAGTTATTTGAAGCATTAAAGTATTTCAATAGTTCAAGTACTGAACGTAAATTAACAACTCAACCTACCACGAACTGAGTACTTACTTACTCTACCCTATACATGTCCTATAGGGTTAGTTTTACCCTTGTTTTGAAAACATAAATTGTTTCCAACATTAGAGAACAATTTGAGGATAATATGGTTTCACAAACTTACACATTTGCTTATACACAGGTGAATGCAAAAAAAACTGTAACCAGCTTGACTGAGCTGCCCAGGAATACACAGAACGCACCCAGAGCACCCTCAAACATCTACCAGCTACTTCAGTTCAACACATGCGTTACGAGCAACATACCCATTCACACCTGGTGCTGCAACTTTATGTTAGATTTCAGGTAACTCTCCTTCCAGCCCTTGACAATAACATACAAACTACAACCGTTCCAAAGCTTCCAGTATTCAGGTCCTTTTCAAAGTAAAGCATCATATTTATTGCGGTATTTGTGTATTTCTTAAATATTTAATACATGTAAAACTGCAACCGTTTTTATTAGATTCCTTTTTTTTTGCATGTGTCACTGAGCCCTGTGTTTTTTGTTTTTGTGACTGTCTTTGGTACTATTTTGCAAAGCACAGCGAATTTTAGGATCTCAAATGCCACATTATAGCAGAACTGACTTAATTATATGCCCTACACTAAGTATGTTACAACATGATTTTTATTTAATCCTTTTAACAGTCTTGTGGAATAGGTACTATTATCCCTAATTTACAAAATGAGAAAACTGAGACACAGAGGAAGATACCTGTCCGTGGCCAAATAGCTAGAAAATGACACAAAGATTCCAGTATCTCTGCTGTTACAGTCCATAAATTAGAATAGGTCTGTACAAAAGCATTTTCTTATAAAAAAATTTCATTACAAACCTCTCTGAATTCATCATTCGTAATGTGATATTAAGTGAGTTTGTTGTTTTTCTGTTAGGCTAGTTTGGGATTTAACTTCTACATTAATTTTTTTGTATTACGTTTTTAAAGCACTTATCTTCAATTTATTCACCAATACTTCTACTGCTTTTCAATTTCATTAACTGATGCTTTTATTTTTATCAATCTCCTCTTTTGCTTTCTTAAGATTTGTTAAGTTGATCTTTTTCTAACTTGCTAATTTTCTAATTAATCTGTCAAAGACTAAAAGAGATTTGATGACTTTTCTAATATTATTAATTTTTGTTAGTATATTTTAATTCCTAATGCTTGGTTTTATATATTTAGAATTATATCCTTGGTATACGTATAAAGTCTGATAATATTAAACATCAACAAAAAGTTCATTTTTTTAAAGCCTGATAATTATATCTGTGTTGTGGGTTCTATGGTTTATCATAAAAAATGTGATGTTTTTCCTCTTTCATTTTGTCTTGCTTTATTTCCACTAGGTGTGATATTAATATTTTAACCCCAGATTTTTAAGAACCAGGTGGTAAAACCATATCCTTAATCCAGTTGTATAAGAAATAAATAAGTTTCATTCTTATGTCCTTCACCTCCATCTTCATCATCATCATCCCACTTCTGAACTACACTGGGATCTTGATACATGACATATCCAACTCCCTTCAAATCCAAAAACAAATCTGCACTGCTGTCTCTATTTTTTTTAATTACTTCCTAAAGTTACACCATCCTGGCAAAAACTGTTCTGTTAAAGATATGGCTATTTAACTCCCAAATTTAATAACCTCTTCTCTTAATGTTCACTGCCTCTATGTATTATTTGACAATAATAATTTTATTCTCTGCTCTCTTTCCCTTGGTTTCAATTATCACCCTTACACAGATGATGCCAAAATCTGTATTTCTGGTCACCGTCTCTTGTGAGTTCCTAAAATGAATTTAAAACTTCTAATTAAACAATTCTACCAGTTATCTCAAGCTTAACATACACAAAGTAAAAAATTATCTTATTCACCTTTCCTACACCAATAATATTCTTATGTTGTTTATCTAAATACCTTACTATCTTTTCTAAAACTTCAAAACATCTTTAACCCTTAACTTTCACTCACACCTCTACTCCTATTTTATTACTTGTTCTATTGATTCTATTATTTCTCTTACTTTCTTCTGTAACCATTCCCATCATTAATTTCTAAATCAAGACCCCTTTTTATTCCAGCCTAAGCTTTATAAATAGCTGAACAGTCTCTGCTTCAATCTCTTCTCCCTCTTATTGTCCAACTGCTGTATAATCTATCGTAATAGCATTCGCAACGCTTCACAATCTGATCCAGACATCTGTGTTCAGTCTTTTCTCTTCCTCCTTCCTCACCATAGGTTCTAATCATACAAGACTACTCACATTCTCTAAGCATGACTCATGTATTACAAGTGTAAAAATGTTTACTTGTTTATTATAAATTTGGTTACTGGCATATCATCAACTTGCAGAATATTCTAGATTTTCCTTTATTTCATTGTTTTGTCTGTCTCAACAATTCCCATTGGTGAAGTCCATTTCTGTTCTTGCTATGACCTGGAGTTACTTATCCAAGTGGATTATAAAGTTTTTACAGCTTTTTAGATAACTACTTTACTACTAATCTTAATATTTTTTTCAAGTATATTATTTCACTTGGGTTGTATAATAATGGTTAATACAAAAGTCAAGAAAATACTTAAGATTTATAGCTCAGCTCCACTCACCAAGGGTTCTGCCATTACAACTTCAATTTTCTTTTCAGCTTGAACAGCAAATTCTGCAAAGAGGCTCTTGATGACATATTCACCAGGTTTGACATCTGGGTCAATTGTGATGTTTGACATGATGATATTCGTTCTTCCCCAAGTGGAATGAAAGTTGGAAGAAGTGCAGTACTTATTTACTTTGCTGACTGGTGCTGAAGCTAAAAGAAAGAAACAAACAAACAAAACACCACATTTTAATGATCAACTCAATGAGACTACCATAACCACCTTATTTTAAAATGCATCCTGTCCCTCCTCCCCCATCTAGCTCTCCCAACATCCATTACCACACTTCTATTTTTGTCTGTTACACTTGCCACCTTCTAATATACTATATAATTCAGTTACATATTATGTTTACTATGTACTGTTTGTCTCCCCACACTACATTAGAGTTCTACAAGAACAGAGATTTTCTTTTGCCTTTTCTGTTCGTTGATATATCCTAAGTGTCTAGAACAGCACCTGCCATTTAGTAGATGCTCAATAAATATTTATTGAATGAGTGACTGGATAAATTCTAACCATAAAGTCAAGTGTAATGAAGGAAAGAAAATGGTACAAAAAAGTGTAATACAGGAGTAGTAGATTTAAAGATGCTACTTTAGAGAGAGGAAGGTTTCTCTGAAGAAGCTTCATTTGAACCCAGACCTAAATGATGCAAAAGAGTCAGCAAAGCAAAGCACCAGGAAGAGAACGTAAAAAATTGAGTATGCATGTTTGATAGACAAAATACAGCCTGTGTGGCTGAACTCAGGGAGGAGGCAGGGCTACCTGGGCGATGTAAAACGAGGTCAGAAACACCAGGCAGAGATTGAATCACATACGATCCTTTAGAACTTTGTGAGGAAATTAGATTTTATTCTAAATGCAATTAAAATTCAGTGGAAGGTCCTAACTTGAGAGGGATATGCTCTGGTTTCTATTTATAAAGATCTCTCTGGCTACTCTTTGGAGAATGGATTGGAAGAGGGCAAATGTAGAAGCAGGAAGTCATTAGAGAAATCCTGGTGAGATGATCATAACTTAGACTAAAAGGGGATGAGAATGAAAGGGGAGAGAAGGAGAGGATTTGAAATGTCACATGTTATGATTAGATATTGAGGTGAGGGAAAAGAATGAACAATGACTCATAGGATTTTATTTAAATCACTGAAGGAACGGTAGTGCCATTTACTCAGGTGGGAATGACACAGTGCCTGGCAAACAGTAAGTTGCACAAGGCTTGAAGCAAAGCAAGCATATGCTACCGCATGTTGTTTAGCTTCTCTTGACCCCTGGGCTGCCTGCAGGACTATTACCCACAGTTTATCCAGGCACCTCAGTCTTCTAGTCAGAAGCATAATACAGACCCTCCCATTCTCTAACTTCAGCATATGCCAACCCTTTGGCATAGAATATTCATAGAGAACCAGCAAGTTTGTACTTTTCCAGCTCAATCTGATCTCCGGGTATTGGTCTTTCCAAATATGGCCCTATAAACAACTCCTCCTTGAAAATAAACACAAATTATTATTTAAACACTGAATTTGTGTGTGTGTATGTGTATGTAACTACAGGACAATAAACACACTTGTTCTAAATGAATTTTAATCTTATAAGGAATTGTTCTGTCAACTAAAAAAAAAAAAAAAAACCCACTCCACCAAATTAATATGTCAAGATACTAAAAATATATCTAAAGAATATTACAATCTCTTACTAACTAAAATAAACATGTTTGTATCCCATCAAATTAAAATACACTATGTATTGTATTCTATAATTAAAATTATATAATAAAAACAATTCAAAACAAAATTTCACAGTTCTTTGAACACAGTGCACATTATTCATTTTAAACAATAATCTGTTTGTTTATTCTGTTTCATGATCCAGCATTGTGCATTATTAAGGAAGGAATCTGTTACCAACTGCTGTAATAGAAAAAGGAGAAATCTCAAATTAAAATATATATTTTAGATGGTTAAGAGTATATTTTATACCCATATTATGTTGTATTACTTTAGGGAATCATAAAGTGGTACAAAAGGCTGCTCAGTTTGTTTTCAGAATTTTAATTCACATTTTAGAAATATAAATGAAGGTGAAACGTTTTCAAAAATTTGACTTAAGGTAGTAGCTACAAAATATATAATTTCTTTTAATTAAAATATTATAGCCTATAACTGAACAGTGTTATAATGTTTATCTGGCTTTAAATTTACAGTAAATGGAACTAAACCAAGGCCTTATGATATTTTATCCTTTAAACATTTTCTTTAAAAAGAAAAAAAACTGTATTTAGTTAACACAATCTCTCAAATGACTCACCTTTACTGCTTTCTACTTCCTAAAACAAAATGTAAGCAAATATTCCTAGGTATCATAGTTCCATATTTTAAGAAATTTTCTAAAAAGAAAAAGCCAGAAGTTTTAGAAAATCCTTTATTTTTAAATTATCTTTTAAAATAAAAAATACTTCAAGTGTTAGAAAATAAAATTTTCATAAAAAACAAATGTTTAAAGAATATTTTCATCTAATAAATTAGTCAATTATTTCAAACATATTTCTTAGTAGATGCTTAATAAATGTTTGTTAAATTTATTCATACAAAAATGTAATACTGATCAGGTTCAGTACTGATTACACCTCAACATAAAGAAAACAAAAATCCTCACAACTGGACCAATGAACATCACAATAAATGGAGAAAATATTGAAGTTGTCAAGGATATCATTTTACTTGGATCCAGAATCAACACCTGTGGAAGCAGCAGTCAAGTAATCAAATGATACACTGCACTGGGCAAAGCAGCTGCCAAAGATCTCTTTAAAGTGTTATTAAAAAGTAAAGATATCACTTTGAGGACTAAGGCGCGCCCCACTGAACCCATGGTATTCTCAATCGCCTCATACGCATGCGAAAGCTGGACAATGAATAAAGAAGACTGAAGAAGAATTGATGCCTTTGAATTATGGTGTTGACGAAGAATACTGAATATACCATGGACTGCCAAAAGAACGAACAAATCTGTCTTGAAGAAGTACAACCAGAATGCTCCTTAGAAGCAAGGATGGCAAGACTACGTCTCCCGTACTTTGGACATGTTATCAGGAAGCACCAGTTCCTGGAGAAGTACATCATGCTTGGTAAAGAAGAGGGTCAGAGAAAGAGAGGAAGACCCTCAATGAGATGGACTGACACAGTGGCTGCAACAATGGGCTCAAACATAGCAACGATTGTAAGGATGGCACAAGATCAAGCATTGTTTCATTCTGTTGTACTTAGGGTCTCTACGAGTCGGAATCGACTCGACAGCACCTGACAACAACAACAGGGGTAGATACGGCTTAAAAAGACCCCAAAAGAGTCTGTAAAAGCTGCCTCCAACCCTTACTCCCATGCCTAACAAGAAGACTTTAGGGATAAAAATTACTACTTTGTAGTCACAAGTTTATATATGTATATGTGTGTGTGTTCACTCATAACTTATGTTTGCGTATATATATACATGTATGTATATGTTTATATAATACAAGAAATGTAACAAAGTATCATACAATTGTTTTTCAGATGAAACCTACAGGCCATGAATGATGAGTCCAGAAGAAGGGCCTATAACCACATGCTAAAGTGATTTCAGAAGGCTTCAAACAGGAGGTGGCATTTGAGATGAGCCTTTAACTGTGGGTAAGCTTTACCTGACTCCCTGGCTGGCACAAACGGTTAATGTGCTCAGCTGCTAATCAAAAGGTTGCTGATTTGAGTCCACCGAGAGGTGTCTTGGAAAAAAGGTCTGGTGATCTACAAATGAAAAATTAGCCATTGAAAATCCTATGGAGCACAGTTCTACGATGCCACACATGGGGTCGCCTTGAGTTGGAATTGACTTGATGGCAACTGATTTAAGCTTTACCTAGGTAGAGAAAGAAGTGAAGACTTCCAAGATTGGGGAAATATTACAAAACAAAGCAGAGTGAAAGGTCAGAAAGGAGACAATGATGGAAGAGGAGAAGTGGGAACAATTTGACAACATCTGGCAAAACTGACTATACAATGAAACTCATGAGAGTCGGAACTCAACAGGACTGCCTTGTCAGGAAGCAGGGTAGACTGGATACTGGATTTCTTTCCCGTAACGTTGCCTACAGTACTTCTGTAGGATAAATTACTACAAAAGGAATTGTTGAGTCAAAGTTTAGTACAGTAAAATCTGCAAAAGCTGGAAACTGCATCTACTTGAACCCCTGCTTTCAATTCTTCTGGGTATATATCTAGGAGTGGAACTGCTGGGTTATAAGGTAATTCTATGTTTTTTAACTTTTTGAGGAACCATCAAACTGCTTTCCACAGCAACTACACCATTTTTACTTTCCCATCAGGTCTCACATGTTTTCCACCTTTGACAGGGTATAGTCTTAGCACTTTTCTATAGCTCTCTATCAGCAGAAAATATTTGAATTTTCCTTATCTGGTAGGTTTCTGCCTTACACAGGTTCCAGTTTTTGCAGGTTTTACTGTACTAAACTTTGACTCAGCAATTCCTAGTAATTTGTCCTATAGAAAAATACTGTGGCCAACACTATCAGAAAGAAGTCCAATATCTACTCTATCCTGCTTACTTGGCTAACAAAATTCTACTTTTTCTCAGACCAGCACTATCGATAGTTAAAAATACTATCATGGGTGACGTCTCCAAGATCTGCAGCACAAGAGTCAACACCTGGCACAGTTTTAAAGTCACCACAAAGAAAACTTCTATATAAAAATATCCTCATAGTAGGTCAGCAAAGAAGAGGAAGACCCTCAACGAGATGGACTGACACAGTGGCTGCAACAATGGGCTCAAACATAGCAACAATTGTGAGGATGGTGCAGGACTGGGCAGTGTTTTTGTTCTATTGTACACAGGGTCACTATGAATTGGAACTGACTCAACAGCACCTAATAACAACAACAACATTCCCATAGTATGCTGTGAAGACCTGTTCTAGAAAAATGTTATGGACAAGGACATGCAGTTGTGACATTCAGGTGAAGTACATAAAATGCTACCAACTTAAAGGGGAAAGTTGTATAAGTGGGAAACAAGGTATTTCTGGGAGGATACCTATATTATTCCAGCACCTGACAAAGGTCATTTGCACATCAGCAATCATCAGTACAGGTAGTCCCCGGGTCATGAACGTCCAACTTACATACAACCCATAGTTACGAACTAACCCCCATAAAGCCTATTATATTAAAAATTCGAGGTATATACAATGGTTCGTAGTAACAAATGGGCACTACTTTGTGACATGCATCAAACCATTATTATTATTACTGTATTATTATGTTAAAGATGTTCTATTGTATCTGGAAGTGTTTCTTTAATGTTTTTTACACACAGAAAGGTACACTATATACTACATACTAAGACAAACATTTGACTAACTAATGTTAGATACGAACCATACCTAACTGTTCTAACTTATGTACCAATTCGACTTAAAGATAGACTTAGGAACGGAACTCATTTATAATCCAGGGACTGCCTGGACTACCATTAGTGAGATCAGCCTTGCTTTTAGCATTTAGAAAAAATTTTCAAGAGTAAATACAACAATTTTCTTACTGTTTCCTTGGCTTCTTTTTCTTCTGTGAGAAGTCATGATCTTCAGGACAAACCTAGCATTTACCTGGTTAGGAATGTGATCCTGGTACCAAGCCAACGGAGTTTGAGTCCTGGCTCCACACTGCTTAACCTTTTCATGAGTCAATTATTTTCTGCTTTGAATTTTTTGTTGATACCATGTGTTTTTATTAACGGAAGCACGCTGAATCATTGAGTGTGTCTGAATTTTTGGTAGGTAGTACGGATGTTTTTTTTGTTACCCCCTCCCACGAGCCTACCCTAAGTGTTTTGTGGTACATACGAAGTACCATACCCGACAGCCTCCACCTGGGTCTACTGGTACATATGTATAACAAATAAAAATCTTCATTATTTCTATTTTTCCTACCAAAAATTTAGACACCTCATGCAATACCCTATAAGGCAGTAATTTTCGCACACGCCAGTTTCTTTCTTTCAAACAGTCATAAAGGCCCCTGCCTTGCAGCAGCATGCACTGCCAATACTGCAGCAGCTGCCCAATAAACTTTCAAAGGCAGAATAAGTACTTGGTCTGTAGAGGTACCCATGAACACCAAAGGGTTAACTATCTGTGTGGCCCTAGCCAAGTTACTTACACTCCATGCACTTTAGTTCCCTCATCTGTAAAATAAGGATGGTAATAGTATCTAGCTCATAGGTTGTAAGGAATAGAGTTAATGCAAGCAAAGCACTTAAGTAGTGTTTGGCACCTACTGACTACTACCTAAGTGCTTATTATTATAATTATTACTTACATTAGCTAATAAAAATTCTGATGACCACCTTAGAAAGAAAATGCATAAATTAAGTGGCCTCAGAATAACAACAACAAAAGTCAAAGATATTTCAGAAATGAAAACGCAAAAGCTACCTGCACCTCACAGCATACATGAAAAGTAACTCAAAATGGATCAGTGACCTCAATATAAGAGCAAAAATCAAAAAACTGAAAGAGGAAAATAGGTATAAATCTTCAGGACCTTGTGTTTGGCAATAGATTCTTACATATAACACCAAGAGCATAAACAAAAAAGAAAAAAAATACACTGGACTTCATCAAAATTAAAAATGTGCATCAAAGGACATTATCAAGAAAACTGACAGAATGGGAGAAAATATTTGGAAACTATATGTTATAAAAATTATCTATCTAATAATAAATATTCAGAATAGATAAAGAACTCCTACAACTCAACAACAAAAAGACAAACAACCCAATTAAAAAATGGGCAAAGGACTTGAATAGACATTTCCCTAAAGAAGATACACACATGGCCAACAAGCACACAAAAAAGATGCTCAACATCATTAGTTTTATTAGGAAAATATAAATCAAAACCACAGTGAGATCTACGTCATACCCACTAGCATGGCTATTATTAAAAAACAGAAAATAACAAGTGTTGGAGAGGATGTGGAGAAACTGGAATCCTCATCTATGCTGGTGGGAATGTAAAATGGTGTAGTCACTATGGACAACAGTTTGATTGTTCCTCAGAAAGTTAAGCATAGAATTATCTTATAACTCACTCCTAGATATATAATACAAAGAAGAACTGAAAGCAGGGACTCAAACAGATACTTGTACATTGATGTTCATAGCACAATTACTGACGATAGCCAAACGGTAGAAACAACCCAAGTGTCCATCAACAGATGAATAAACAAAATGTGGTATATACATACAATGGAATATTATTTGACGATAAAGAGAAATGACATTCTGATATATGCTACGACATGGATGAACCTTGAAAACATTACACCGAATGAAATAAGTCAGAAACAAAAGGACAAATACTGTATGATTCCCCAAAACTGCTTTTGTCGAGTTGATTCTGACTCATAGCGACCCTACAGGACAGAGTATAACTTAACTGCCTCATAGGGTTTCCAAGACTGTAATCTTTATGGAAGCAGACTACCACATCTTTCTCCCGCGGGGCGGCTGCTAAGTTCAAACTGCTGACCTTTTGGTTCACAGTTGAGCGCTTTAACCACTGTGCCACCAGAGCTCCTTGTTGTATGATCCCACTTATATGAAATACCTAGAATACGCAAATGCACAATGATGGAAAAGTAGATTAGTGGTTACCAGGGGCTGGGAGAAAGCAGGAATGGGTAGTTATTGCTTAACGGGTACAGTGTTTCTGTTTGTGGTGATGATAAATTTCAGAAATAAATAGTGGTGATGGTTGCACACCACTGCAAAAAAAAAAAAAAGTTACCATGCTGTTTGATTTATTAAGCTTTATTTATCTGTTAATTTAATTTAAAAGAAAAAAGCAAATTTATTCTTTAAAAAATCAAGTCTATTCTATCCTAGTTAGCCATAACTAAGGTGCCCGGGAAGTCAACCAACCAACAGCTCAAGCTAAAGCTTAAAACAATAATGTACTTATTAGATCAAGCTCAAACAGAGGAAACAAATAATTTACAAGTTAATTCAAAATAAAACGTCAAAAACCCAAATCAGGTTATACGATACACAGAATAAAAGTAGAAACAAAAAAAGCAAAATCAGTATTAGAACACTTCTGGGCGAAGCCACTGGACTGTTGTACCTTTCAACTAACTAACCAAAGGAAAGCTGTACATATGAAAGGAACTATATCTGAAGAAGAAAATGTAAGTAACACATATGTTGTTAAGTGCTGAGAGGTACAATCTGAAAGCATCTTTTGATGATTTCAGTGTACGTACAGTTATCAAGAGCAGAGACTAGGCATGTAAGTAAGACAAAACCAAAAAACCAAACCTGTTGTCATCGAGTCAATTCTGACTCATAGTGACCCTACAGGACACAGCAGAACTGCCCCATTGGGTTTCCAAGAAGCAGCTGGTTGACTCAAACTGCCAGTCTTGTGGTTGGCAGTTGAGCTCTTAACCACTGCAACTCAAAATTGCTTCAGCTTAGTGAAATGCACACTAGAAACTGCTTATTTCTCATATAAATAAACATTATTTACTAATTTGTATACTATCTCATTTTATCCTGACAAACCTAGTCTTAATTCAAATGATATGCTGGTAAACGGCAATGGGAAAAAAAAAAGAGCTCTGATTGGCATTTGCCAATTTCCATCATGTAAATACTCCTACCAGGGCTGATGTCAAGCCACCAATGGGAACACAACTGCAAGTTATTTTCCATATATGATGAAGAAACTGACTCCAAATTAAGTCACATGTCACATGGGTGTGGTAGAGCTCAAATTTGAACTCAGATTTGAGTTTCTAAGAATTTTCAGATCAGCAGCTTTATTTCCTCCAAAATCACCAGATTTTGATGTTATCCTTTTTTCCTATAATGGTCTACATTCTTAATATACTCGTGTTGTTAGCTGCCATCAAGTAGGCCCCTAACTCATGGAGACTCCATATGAACAGAACTAAATGCTGCCTGCTCCTGCACCATTTTCATGATCTGTTGAAGATCAGACCATTGCGACCCATAGGGTTTTCACTGGCTCATTTTCAGAAGTAGATCTCCAGGCCTTTCCTCCTAGTCCATCTTAGTCTGGAAGCTCCACTGAAACTTGGTCAGCATCACAGCAACACTCAAGCCTTCAGTGACAGAGGGTTGGTGGCTGCGCGAGAACCACTGACCCAGAATCGAACCTGAGTCTCTTGTATGAAAGGTAAGAATTCTATCACTGAGCCACCAACACTATTTGTTTATAATAACTGTTTCTGAAGTCAAAAATTTTGATTGCATCTTTAAATACACTTGCATAAAAGGGGCTAAAAAGAAGAGTCTTCCCCACTTTGGTTAGATATATATTTACCTATATTTTATTTCGTTATTTTTTAGTTTTATTTGTCTCCTTAAATCTGTAATCCAACTGGAATTTATTTGCATTAGTAGTATGAGATAAAGATTTATAAGTAAAAATTTTAATTCTTCTGGGTCCATTTACTAAAATTCTGTCACTAATTTTAACCACTATCATAAACTAAATCCTTACACGTACTTAAAATATGCTTTCTGAGCTTTCTATTCTGCTCATTAACAAGTTTTTGTGCCACTACCATACTTTTAATTACTGTAGCTTTATAATGTTTTATTATCTGGTGGTACAAACACTCCTGTTTACCCATCATCTTCAATTATTTCTCAGCTGTTGTCCCTCACTTATACTTCCAACTTTATGCAATCTTCACAAATCAATTTGAAGAAAACTGTTATCTTTCTAAGAAGTACAGAAAGTTCTTGTACAGAACCTGGCATCCCTTCCATTCATTCATCTTCCTTCATAGCGCTTCCATGTAATTCTTGCTAAATGTGTATTTAAGTACATTATGTTTCTATTCTGTGTGAATGAAATCTTTTCCCCCTCATTGTTCAGTCTACCTTTTTTATTTCTGGTTGAATTTCAATGGCTAGAGATATTAAGAGTTCTCCTTGTTCTGTGGACAGCTGTTCCTAAAATGTTTATTTATCCTAGTCTAAACTATTCCCATTCAAAACAGTTTCTAAACATAGAAGTCTTATGACATCTTTGGTACAGTTCCAACGTTTTTTACTTGGAGTCTACTACAGAAATATCACTTATTATAAAGCTTAAGAAAAATGACCTATCATCTAAATAATCCATAATTCACTCAGCTAGAGTCTCCCTGAGGTTATTATGTTCTTGCACTCTTTTGGTAACCTGCAGAAGCTCAGCTAAGAAATTATTCTAAACATCTAAAACTAATGTGGCATTTTTTAAATGTGCACAGATCTGGGAGTCAGGAGACGAGGACCCTAGACTAGACTTGACTACTTACCATCATAACTTTGTTCAAATTATTCAACCTCTCTAAGCTTTTGCTTCCCCTTTGGAAAGTGAACAAGCTGAATTATCTCTAAACCATGGGTATATATCAGAAGCAAAAAGAAAGTTGCTTTCTACTCCCCTTGCCAAAAAAAAAAAAAAAAAAAAAAAAAAGAAAGAAAGAAAAACATTCACTGCCAGTGAAAAATTTATTGTAGCCAGCTTTTCTCCTCTAGCCAGACATGAGCCTGGGGATCAGCAGACGACAGCTCTGAAGCAAGACTCTGAACACCAGAATCTTGCAGGGCTCTTGTCCAGCAAATATTCACCTAGACATACGTCCTGGGGGGAAAGTTGACAACTGTCTACCTTTTTTGACTCCTAAAGATCTGAGAAGAACTTAAATAGGTGGGATGAGTCCCCTATACCTCAGAGGCTGAGAAGATGGGAGAAGACAAGGAGCAAAGGGGCTTCCTCCTAATATCCTTACAGGGAGCTAAGAGGCTCACAAAGGCAGAGACTGCTCTGCCTCCCATCATTCTTGTGATTGTTGTTGTTGTTGGGTGAGTTAATTTTGACTTGTGGTGACCCTATGTAGCAGAGCAGAACTGCCCCATAGGGTTTTCTAGGCTGTAATCATTATGGGAGCAGATCACTAGGTCTTTCTCCCACAGAGCCGCTGGGTAGGTTCGAACCGCCAATCTTTCAGTTAGCAACTGAGTGCTTAACCATTGTGCCACCAGGGTTCCTTATTCTTGAAATTACTCTTTAAAATATCATAGCAGTCTGGCTGACACTCAACAAGCAGATAAAGAAAAATAACTGCAAACCTACTGGCATCCAGCAAAGACAAAGACAACAAAACATTCCCCAAACACAAGCAGCAAATATCATTATAGACATCAAAACACCAAACCTATTTCAATTACAAACAGAAACTAAGTAAAGATGCCCATTCTTGCCTTATTATTCAACACCATCCTGGAGGGTTGAGTAAATGAAGTCACACTACAAAATTAAATCATTTTTAGAAATATTAAAGAAGAAGATATGAAACTCTCTACATTTACTAGCAGTTATCAACTATAAATGGAAATGGACAAAAATCTTCCACTCACAAATTTAAAATAGGTGGGAATAAATTTAATAGTGAAGGACTTACATGGAGGAAATGGCCAGAACATACTGAAAATTATAAGAGAAGATGTGACAAATGGAAAGACATGTTCTTAGATGTGAGGACTTATAAGTGTCATTTCTCACAAAATTAATATATAAATTTGCATAATTCTACTTAAAAGTTCAATACTATTTGTTTAGATTTTATTTGGATAAAACTTCTTAAGAGTATATAGACAGGAAATAAACACCCAAGAAGAGGCAAAAAAAAAAAAAATTATAAAAAATAAATACAAAGAATATTTTCTAAATCAGAATACAAAATAAATATAATCAGAACATAATATAACTACAATAAAAACATAATATAAAATGACTATACCAAAACATAATATACAATAACCATAATCAACACAATGGATATAAGTGTAGACAAATCAGATTAATGTAAAAGAATAGGAGAAAAAAGTTGCCATTGAGACAACTTCGCCTCATGGAGACCTCATGTGTGTCAGAGTAGAACTGTGCCCCACAGAGTAGTCAATGGTTGATTTTTCTGGAAGAAGACTGTCAGGCCTTTCTTCCAAGGCAGCCTGGGTGGACTTGAACCTCCAGCCTTTCAGTTAGCAGCCGAGCATGTTAATAGCTTATAGTACACAGAGACCACAAAAGAATAGAGGACCCCTCACCAAAAAAAAAAAAAAATTCCAGAATGTGTAAGAATTCAACATAGGCAAAATTATAGAGGTAATGGAATGATTCATTTAATTAAAAAAATGTTAGAATATCTGACTATTCATCTGGAGAAAAAAATACATACACTATATTTAAAACGCCAAGTCCAGAAGGATCTGAAGTTAAAAAGGAATTTTAAAAAATCTTAGAAAAAAAATTAGGAGTCTACATGTACAATTCAGGAGAGAAGAGACCTTCAGCCAAGATAAGAATTCCAAAAGTATTTTTTTTAATTATTTAATCAAATAAAATTTTAAAATATTTGTAGGGCAAATGCTACCATAAACAAAATCAACAACGGACAGAGTTGGGGAAAACAATTATAATGTAGATGACAAAAAACCCGTTGCTGTCAAATCGATTCCAAATCATAGTGACCCTATAGGACACAGTAGAACTGCCCCATAGGGGTTCCAAGGAGTGGCTGGTGGATTCGAACTGCCAACCTTTTGGTTAGCAGCCTCAGCTCACCACTGCACCACCAGGGCTCCAATCTATTGACAGAAAATATAAAATATTCAAAGAGCTCTTACAAACTGACAAGAAAAAGAGAATATGACAGAGAAAAAATTGGCAAAGGTTACAAATAGACAACTCACACAAGAAAAAAACCTTAAAAGCCAACCAACCTATGAAAAAAGTGCTAATTTAGTGGTATCCAGAAAATACAAATTAAACTAGCAATGAACTTTCATTTTATACACAACAGACTGGCAAATATTAAAAAGAAAAATTATATCTATTACTGATAAAGAACAGGGAAGTGGAACATGTAACGTGCTGCTGATGGAAATACAATGCCCACCCAACTATAGTCCAGTGAAGGTGATGGTCTGGACAAAAGGATGAGCACTCTGGTCCGTACTGCAGGATACCACAGACGTAATTTTCTTCGATCTTCAGGCTCTCTGTGCAATCTTCTGATTACAATTTAGTTTGTATAAGCTACCCCACAAGAAGAGCAAAGAATGGCCTGCCTACTCTAGGTTCCCTTGGCATATTTCTCACTGTAAATTAGTAAACTGGAAAACTTGTAAAATTTTGTCTCCGTCAAATTGTAATTCCACTCTCTGAGAAAGATTTCATACCCACTCTCAGTGTGGTGGCAAAGTAAAGTTTTCTGACTTGATTCTGACTTTACTGGCCTTCCCTGGTAATAACTTAAAGCAGAATAAAAATCCTAGGAGTGAGGCCCAGGCATCTGCATGTTTTTTTGTTTGTTTTTTTAAAAGTTCTCCATGATGATTCTAATGTGCAGCTAGGCTTGAGAAGTACTGCCTTACACTAATTCTTTAAAGTGGGATGGTTGGTGCTATATATTGATTTTATTTAAAATTAATTTTGATTATTAAAAAGTTTCAACATGTTAACTCTGGTGAAGGGAAAGGTAGTACACAATATGGGAGAAGTCAGCACAACATAACCAAGGCAAGGGGAGACAGTGAGAGGTACACGAGAATAAAGGGCAATGAAGGTAAATACTATAATAGACACAACCCTGCAACAACAGTAATAATAAACAACAATTTATGAGTGGATACATAGGTAGATATACATGCTGAATAGGTGTGGGAGGGCATATGGGAGTACACACACATGCATATATAGGTTTGGCTATGGATATTTCTACATACATTTGTATGTGTTGCATGTATATTCATATTTACAATGGAGCACACAGGTGGTACAGGCATGGAAACAGCCTAGACATATCCAAACCCCTTGCAGGACTGAGTTACTGGGCTTGAAGGTTAAGGACGATAGTTTCTGAGGACATCTAGGTCAACTGGCATAACATAGTTCATAAAGAAAACATTCTACAACCTACTTTGGTGAGTAGCATCTAGGGTCTTAAACGTTGCGAGCAAAAGGATATGAACAGGCACTTCACCAAAGAAGACATTCAGGCAGCTAACAGGCACGTGAGGAAATGCTCACAATAATTAGTCATTGGAGAAATGCAAATCAAAACTACAAATAGATACCATCTCACCCCAACAAGGCTAGCATTAATCCAAAAACCACAAAATAATAAATGTTGGAGAGGTTGTGAAGAGACTGGAACACTTATACACTGTTGGTGGGAATGTAAAATGGTACAACCAATTTGGAAATTGATTTGTTGCTTCCTTAAAAAGCTAGAAATAGAAGTACCATACGATCCAGCAATCCTGCTCTTTGGAATATATCTTAGAGAAATAAGAGCTATCACACAAATAGATACATGCACACCCATGTTCACTGAAGCACTGTGCATGATAGCAAAAAGATGGAAACAACTTAGGTCACCATCAACGGACAAATGGATAAACAAATTCTGGTATATTCACACAATGGAATACTACACTACAATAAAGAACAATGACGAATCCGTGAAACATAACATGGAGGAATCTGGAAGGCATTATGCTGAGTGAATTTAGTCAGTCGCAAAAGGACAAATACTGTATAAGACCACTATTATAAGAACTCAAGAAAAGGTTTCAACACAGGAGAAAACATTCTTTGATGGTTATGAGGTGGGGAGGGAGGAGAAGGTTATTCACTAGCTAGACAGTAGACAAGAACTATCTTAGGTGAAGGGAAGGACAACACATACTACAGGGGAAGTCAGCACAACTGGACTACACCAAAAGCTAAGGAGTTTCCTGAATACAACCAAACACTTCGAGGGACAGAGAAGCAGGGGCCGAGGTCTGGGCACCATAGTTTCAGGGGACATCTAGGTCAATTGGCATAACAAAGTTCATTAAGAAAATGTTCTGCATCCCACTTTGGTGAGTGGTGTCTGGGGTCTTAAAAGCTTGCGAGTGGCCATCTAAGATGCATCAATTGGTCCCAACCCACCTGGAGCAAAGGAGAATGAAGAACACCAAAGACACGAGGAAAATATTAGCCCAAGAGATAGAAAGGGCCACATAAACCAAAGACTTCATCAGCCTGAGACCAGAAAAACTAGATGGTGCCTGGCTACCACCAATGACCACCCTGACAGGGAACACAACAGAGAGTCCCTGATGGAGCAGGAGAAAAGTTGGGTGCTGAACTCAAATTCTAGTAAAAAGACCAGACTTAATGGTTTGACTGAGACTGGAGGGACCCCAGAAGACACAGCACCCGGACTCTCTGTTAGCCCAAAGCTAAAACCATTTCTGAGATCAACTCTTCAGACAAAGATTAGACTGCAGTATGGGACATAAAATGATATTCGTGAAGAGTGTGCTTCTTAGCTCAAGTCGATACATAGACTAAATGGGCAGCTCCTGTCCAGAGGTGAGATGAGAAGGCAGAGAGGGTCAGAAGCTGGCTACGCGGACACGGGAAATCTGGAGTGGAAAGGAGAAGTGTGCTGTCACGTATAGGGAAAGCAACTAGGGTCACATAGCAATACGTGTGTAAATTTTTGTATGAGAAACAAACTTAAATTGTAAACTTTCACTTACAGCACCATAAAAAATATATTTTTTTAAAGTTAAAAAGAAAAGCTTGCAAGCAGCCATCTTAGATGCAACTATTGGTCTCTTTCTGTCCAGAGTAAACGAGAATGAAGAAAACCAAAGACTCAAGGAAACAACTAGTCCAAAGGACTGAAGGACCACAGAAACTACAGCCTCAACCAGCCTGATACCACAAGAACTAGGTGGTGCCCAGCTACCACTACCAACTGCTCTGACCAGGATCACAATAGAAGGTCCTGGTTAGAGTGGGGGGAAAAATTACGTAGAACAAAATTCAAATTCAAAAAAAGACCCAATTTACCAGTCTGAGAGAGACTGGAGGAAGCCCTGAGACTATGGCCCTTAGACACCCTTCTAACTTGGAACTGAAGCCATTCCCAGTGATCATCTTTCAGCCAAATAATAAACAGGCCTATAAATAAACAATAAAACATGAGGAAAGTGATCCTTAGAACAATTATCTACATGAGGCCAAAAGGACAACATATGCCCAAAATCAAAGATGAGAAGGCAGGAAGGGGCAGGAAAACTGGACGAATGGAAATGAGGAACTCAAGGTGGTAATGGGGACGGTGCTGACACACTGCGGTGATTGCAACCAACGTCATGGAACAATCTGTGTATAAATTACTGAATGGGAAACTAAGTGCTCTGTAAACCTTCACCTAATATACAATTAAAAAAAAATTAAGATAAGTTTTAAAAACACCATATATAAAGAAACCTAATCATATAAACTGCAAATAATATGTATCAAGCAGTTCAGAGAGGTTTAAATAAGTGTATGTCAGGGGAACTAAGTTCTAGGAAGCAAAGTGAAGGATCAACGGACCCTAAATTCAAAACCTAATTTTAAAATGCCAAATATGAGTACTAGAAATCTCAATGAACTGATTTTTCTCTCAAGGTTTCAATTACTTTAGTTTACTTATTACTGCCCATGCTATAAACCATTTATTGTGGTACCAAGTGAATCCTCTGCTTTCCATTACCCAAAATTTCCAAGGATGAGATTTCAATGTTATAAACTTTAGAACCTATGTCTTATATTCTGTATCTGCTTAGTCATCAAATCCCACTGGTATTTAAAGCAATCCCTTCTTTTTCTGCACAGCTAAATTTTCAGTTCAGGTCCTGATAATATTCTAGGTAGGGTTCTGAAAAATCTACCTTCACAGGGCTCCCTGTCTCTTAGCAAATGAAATAACTTCACATAGCAACCAAGTAGCTACTTTCTAGTACTGTAATTCAATACAGGCCCGATACATCAAACCATGGCAATAGATCGCCTCTGTACTCTGAGTAAGAAACACACTACTAACCTTACCTTCAAGAACATTGCTGAGTTCATTTTACTGGAATTATCTTTCTTCTCTTCCATAATCCCTCTACAATAAGAATGACTCATTCATAGTTTGTTCCAAAATTTTGTGTGATGCTTATTTTAAACAAAAAAGGATCTTTCTGATGTATCTAATGTAAGTCTGTATTTGTTATTATGTTACATTGTTACTATGTAACTACTACATACTAGTGAGTATTCATTCTTTTTTTTTTTTTTACAAATGCTTTCTCTAACTACTTACTATATTGTTGTTAGGAGCTGTCGAGTCATTCTGAACTCATAGCGGTCCCATGTGACAGAGTAGAACTGCCCCATAGGGTTTTCTTGACTGTAATCTTTACAAAAGTAGACTGCCAGATTTTTCTCCCATGGAACAGCTGGGTGGGTTCAAACTACCAAACTTTCTGTTAGCAGTCGAGCACTTAACCATTTGTGCCACAAGGGCTCCTTACTTACTATATTACACATTAATAATATAAGAGAAAATATGGTTTCTAAAACAATTCATATGGTTTCCAATTATGAACGACCATCACATTCACAATTAGTTACCTTCCAGGAAGAACCAAAAACCGAACCAAACCCATTGCCGTCAAGTTAATTCTAACTCACACTGACCCTAGAAAGAACAGTTCTGGGCGATTTGGAATTTGGCTTCTACAGCCTTTCTCACTCAAGTGGATTTCGCTTTAATTCCTTTTGTAAAAATCTTTAAAACTTCACCCAGTTTCTCAAATTTTAAAAAATTGGAAAATAGCAAGTTTAATGAAAACCTAGATCTAAAATAAAATTTTCAGAAACTCCACTGAACAGAGAGCATTCTGTGATATAACACATTAACAGACTATGAAGAATAATAATCACAAGAACAAGGCCCATTCCATCCTGCAAAAGGCTAGCAAACTATGTCTTACTAACGTGATCATGAGATTACAAACTTGGTTAATTCCAGAAATGAAGCCTAAGGGCTTGGCCAGTAGCAAAATAGGCCAGAACCCAATAGGCCTAGATAGTGGACGTACCTTTAACAGGGCAAATATCTATCAGATGTTAGATTCAAAATATTTAGCAGTTGAGACACAGAGTCTCTCTATGGAACAGTTGTACTCTGCAAACATGGGGTCACCATGAGTCGGAATCGACTCCATGGCAATTGACAACAACAACAACACAGGGAATCAGAACAGTTGCTGGCTGTAAATACTAGAATATCAATAAAGATGCATAATGGCTGGATATCAGCAATGCTGGAAGTAATGGTAAATCTTAGTAAGGGTGGTAGAACATGGTATCTAAAGAGTATGATGATGTCAGGTAAAAGTACCAGGGAGGTCCAGCAAAGAACAACAGATGGTAACCTAGCAAACAGATGTAAAATGCAAAAAAACAGAAAATATGTGGATATGCAGATAAAGAGGTAGGTTTAATCATTAAAAAAGTATGACATCAGCATTTCAATCTCTTCAAGTTTTTGCAAGGCCAATGCAGGAGTCTGATTTTGGAGGAAATGGAGTACCAGAGAATTTAACAAGGTAACTCTGAGGAAGGAAGAAATTCCAATTATTAGAGACGAAGGCTTTGACAGAAGAATGAGTAGCAGCCCAGACACTAGATATGAGGAACATAGTTTGACCACAACTAGTAGTGAAGTCGGCTTGATGCTGAGTCACCTAGATTGGTGAACTAGGGCTCTCCCAAACTCTCCCTCTTAGCATAGGATAGGACCCAGTACCTGATAATCAGGTTGAATCTACACATGACTACAAGGTCCCTGAGTGGCACAAATGGTCTGCACTCGACTACTAACCTAAACGTTGATGGTTCAAACCCACCCAGCAGTGAAATGGAAGAAAGGCCTGGTGACATGCTTCTGTAAAGATTACAACCAAGAATATCCTATGAACAGTTCTACTCTGTAACACATGGGGTCGCCATGAACCAGGGGCTGACTCGATGGCGGTTAAAAATAACAACATACGTGACTACAATAGAGAATACAAATAGGGAAAGGCTATGACATCAAGATTTATGAAAAAGTGGATTTGAGACTTACCATAGACAGTACACTGACCATTTGGCATACTCAGTCATTTATGAATACTGTGACAATTTGAGTTAGATTTTTCTGATTTTGAATTTTCTATCTCATTATTAAACAATGTGTCATTATTCTAATATTTACAAATGAAAATTTTAAAAACAAATCATGAAACCAAGTACCTAATGAGTTGGATAATCAGCTGTACTTCTTATAACACAAAATGTTTGGTCTTGAAGAGGAAATGTCTCCTTTGTCAAATGAGGTAAACCTAGCCTAAGGAGTTACAATACAAAAAGGAAAAAAAAAAAAAAAAACAGATAAAGCAGACCCATGACTCCTAAATTCAATGATATCTAAGGCTAAGAACTCCAACTTCAGGGACCATCACGAAGAATTCATACTGTTAACTTATGTGTTGGGTTGCCTTGTCAAGACTCCATTTTTTATAGTGGAAAAACAAATTTCTCTGAGGGATAAAAGGATATTTTAACAATAAATAAGAGATGATTTTTTTTCCACTATGATCAACCATTGTTCCCAATGGACACATCTCTGAAATTAATGTCAACACAGAATGTAAATTATCTCACAAAATTCATTTTACAAAAGCCTAGCTAAAAATCTCCTTCATCTCTCTATCTAACCCAAGACCTACTGTTCATACCTCCTAAATATTTTCCATATCCATGATTAAATGAGTTAATATATGGTAAAGCACTACCCATGTAGTAGGTATTATATACATATTTGCTAAATAAAAAAATAACGTATCTTGATTTGTTCAACCATCATTTCATATCTGGTCTCTTGAAACAGCCTCCTAACTCATCTTCCTACATACACTGTACCTCTTCTCCTCCCTAACATTCCACAAAAAATGGAAATCTGATGAAATCACTCCAGTCATTGTCCCAAAGCTTATGAATGGTTTCCCATTTATTTTATGATTAAGATCAAAACCCTAAACAAGGCCTTCAAGATACTGTGTAGTCTGGCCCCTGTCTACCTTCCCAGTCCCTTTGCCATCACTCTCCCCATAGCTCTCTCCTGCAGTCAGATGGGCCATATTCCCTCCAATCTCAAGCATGTGGTATTCTTTAAGCCCACCCACCCCTCCCCAAAACTGTCAACTATTTCTTCTACAGATTTTAGCTCAAGTATCACTTGATCAGGGAAGCCTTCAAATTAAGATACAAAGGATAAGACAAAGTTAGCTAGATAAAGATTTGGGATATATGCATGAGTGGAGGGTAGTGTTCTTGGTATTCTTTAACTTATCTAAGCCCCATTTTACTACTCTATAAAAAACAGCAAAATATCAACTGATTAGGGCTAAACAAAATGTGGTATATCCATGCATGAAATATTATTCAGCCATAAAAAGGAATGAAGAATTTACACGTTATAACATTGATAAACCTGAAAACATATGGTAAGTGAAAGAAGCCAAATACAAAAGACCATATACTGTATGATCCAACTTATATGAAATGTCCAGAATAGGCAAATCCATAGAAGCAGAAAATAGACCAGTAGTTAACAGGGGCTGAGGCAAGAGGAGAATGAGGAATGACTGCTAATGGACGCAGGGTTTCCTTTTGGGGTGACAGAAATGTTCTGAAATTTCGATAGTGGTGAGGGTTGTACCATTCTGTGAATATATTAAAAACCACTGAAATGTACACTTAAAAAGGATGAATTTTATGGTATATGAATTATAACAAAGCTGTTATTTTTAAAAAATAATATTACTTTTTCCTCATTAGATTATCAAGATTACATAAGATTTTAATGAGTATATCTGCATACAATGTGTTTATGCACATATACTTACAAACACATACAATATGTAGAGTACTTACTACAATACTAGAACCATAAGTACACTTCAATAAATGATAAATATTAATCAAATAGCATATTTTAAATGAAATTTAAATAAATGCATAATTGTATTTTACAGGGTTGGTTTGTACTAGTTTTGCAATCCAGGAAAAACATTTCTGAGCATTAAACTCTATGAACTTTTCTCACTGCAAAAATCCAACTTCTGCAAATTTAATTTCTTGACGTATCACATCTTATCCACATTTTAATTTATAAAATACGCCTATTGATCTCTTCCAACTTTTTTGTGTTGTTGTTGTTAGTTGCCCCTGAGTTGGTTCCAATTCATACTGACCCCATGTACAACAGAATGAAATGTTGCCCTTTGAAACTTTCTGTTTAGCTATTTTACTTCATCATTTTTTCCATTTGTTTTAGCTACTCTACGTTTAAAAGCAAGTTTCAGAGTCTCTTCTGACATCTACTTTGGTCTTTTCTTTCTTTTCTGTCTTTTTAGTGACCTTTTGCTTTCTTCATGTATGATGTCCTTGATGTCATTCCACAACTCGTCTGGTCATTTATGTTCAATGCGTCAAATCTATTCTTGAGATGGTCTTTAAATTCAGGTGGGATATTCTCAAGGTTGCACTTTGGCTCTCACGAAGTTGTTTTGTCTTCAGCTTGAACTCTTGAACTTCAACTTGCATATGAGCAGTTGATGGTCTCTTCCTTAGTTGGCTCCTGGCCTTGTTCAGACCGATGATATTGAGCTTCTCCATCATCTCTTTCCACAGATGTAGTCCTTTTGATTCTTGTGTATTCCATTCGGTGAGGTCCACATGTAGAGTTGCCATTTAAGTTCCTGAAAAAAGGTATTTCCAATGAATAAATCACTGATCGTATGAAACTCTATCGTGTGATCTCCAGTGTCATTTCTGTCACCAAGGCCATATTTTCCAACTACAGATCTGTCTTTGTTTCCAATTTTTGCATGGTAATCACCGAGTATTATCAGTACATTTTGACTGCATGTTGGATCAATTTCAGACTGTAGCAGTTGGTAAAAATCCTCAGTTCCTTCATCTTTGCCTCAGTGGCTGGTGAATAAATTTGAATAACAGTCGTATTAACTAGTCTCCCTTATAGGCATATGGATGTTATCTTATCACTGACAGTGTTGTATTTCAGGATAGATCTTGAAATGTTCTTTTTGACGATGAATGTGACACCATTCCTCTTCAATCTGTCATTCCCAGCATAGCAGACCACATGATTGTCCAATTCAAAATGGCCAATACCAGTCCATCTCAGCTCACTAATGCCAAGGATATCGATGTTTATGTGCTCCATTTCATTTTTCATGACTTCCAATTTTCCTAGATGCATACTTTGTACATTCCACATTCCGATTATTAATAATGTTTGCAGCTATTTCTTCTCATTTTGAGTCATGTCACATCAGCAAATGAAGGTCCTGAAAGTTTGACTCCATCAAGGTCAACTCTACTTTGAGGAGGCAGCTCTTCCCCAGTCGTACTTTGTGTACCTTCCAACCTGATGGGCTCATCTTCCAGCACTATTTATCAGACAATGTTCCGCTGCTATTCATAAGGTTTTCACTGGCCAGTTTTTTCAGAAGTAGACTACCAGATCCTTCTTCCTCGTCTGTCTTAGTCTGGAAGCTCAGCTGAAACTTGTCCACCATGGGTGAACCTGCTGATATTTAAAATACTAGTGGCATAGCCTCCAGCATCACAGCAATATGCAAGCCACCACAGTATTTCAAACTGACAGACAAGTGGTGGTGATTAAAAATTGAATTCTTTGAAACACTAATTGAATTCTTTGAAACACTGTCTTAAAATTATGTATCAAAATAAATTTTATAAATTAATGTTTACAAGAGGTATTATATGAGTAGGCATCTGTGACCTTAATTAACACTGCAGATACACAATCGGGCAGAACACGGTACTGAATCTTGCCTTATCAATTTTACAGAAATAAGCCAGTCTTTGAAATAAATAACAACATCCTCACTACACAGCTAGTTTAACAGAATGTTCCTGACTTACTTTTTAAAAGAAGTAATGCCTAAAACTGTTGGCACAAAGACAAAATCCTGAATTTAGGCCATATGAATGTCACTTCATTGTTGTTACTGAAGGAAATAAGCTCAACTATAATCAAACTTCAGCAGCACTGCATCAACATTCTGCCAGCTAGGCAGGCTCTCAAGCAAGAAATCTCTAGTGATTAATATAAAAAGAAACATTTAAGATTAATACAAATCATGCAAATGCACCTCATAAACAGGAAACATTACTGTAACTAATAATAAGGAACTATAATAATACACACTACTCTTAAGGTATATTCAATGACAAAATCATAGAATTTTCTTTGTTCTTCTTTTTTTGAGAGAATAGGGGCAATAGTTAAAATATAAAATGTATTTACTGTGAAAAAATCCTTTGCATTTCTTCTCCTATTTAAAAAAAACCATTGCTGTTGAGTCGATTCCAACTCATAGCGACACTACAGGACAGAGTAGAACTGCCCCATAGGGCTTCCAAAGACTGGCTGGTGGATTCAAACCGCTGACCTTCTGGTTTGCAGTTGTAGCTCACCATAGCTCTTAACCACTGGGCCATCAGGGTTCCTATTAATAAATTAGATTTTCATCTGTTCTTCCCAAGAAATTCCGTCAGAATTTAGGGAAATGTTAATATTTTTGAAATCACAAAGTTATCATTTTATGCACTCCTGCTTCAGGAATTATTCCCGAGAGACATCAAATAGTACAAAAGGGGTTTTATATACATATTATCCTAACTTCCTTCCTATTATTTATTCATTGAAGCAAAAATTACCACATTCCTATGGATTATCTTAATTGTCTGCCACATTTACCAGAACTTATATCAGCGTTAAGCATACAAAGAACAACAAAAGGCAATCAATCTATTCCCTCAAGGAGCTTACAGTTAAGCAGGAGAGAAAGACATTAACACAGGGGATAAGTGTTGTGATAGAATTATGTTTAAAGTGAAAAACAGAAGAGATGAAGCATTAACTATCTATCTGACTCAAGGAAGGATGGGTCTGGAGAGATAATAATTCACTATGAAGCAGACAAAGGGGTGAAGGGGGTCCATTCCATGCAAAGGTAGCAGCAAATGTGGAAGCATAATATTCTCTGTTGTGATCCATAAGGTTTTCATTGACTAATTTTCAGAAGTAGATCAACAGGCCTTTCTTCCTACTTTGTCTTTGTCTGGAAGCTCTGCTGAAACCTGTCCACCATGGGTGACTCTGCTAGTGTTAGAAATACCAGTGACACAGCTTCTGGCATTGGGCAAATCTGCTGCAAAAGACCTCTTTAAAGTACAAAAAAGCAAAGGTGTCACTTTCAGGACTAAGGTGTGCCTGAACCAAGCCATGGTGTTTTCAATCATTTCATATGCATGCAAAAGCTGGACAATGAAAAAGGAAGACCACCACAAAGTGACTGACACTCTGAACAGATCCATAACAAGAGAAGAGATTCAAAAGGTAATTAAAAAAACTCCCAACAATAAAAAGCCCTGGCCCAGATGGCTTCACTGGAGAATTCTACAAAACATTCACAGAAGAGCATCTGCCACTCACTACTACTCAAATTATTTCAGAACATAGAAAAGGAAGGGATACTTCCAAATTCATTTTATGAAGCCAGCATAACCCTGATACCAAAACCAGGAAAAGATGCCACAAAAAAAGAAAATTATAGACCAGTAACTCTCATGAATATAGATGCAAAAATTCTCAACAAAATTCTAGCCAATAGAATTCAGCATCATATCAAAAAAATAATATACCATGACCAAGTA
>NW_004444037.1:9491116-9492941 GCF_000243295.1 Trichechus manatus latirostris | reverse complement strand
TGACCAATGGAACAGAATTGAGAACCCAGATGTAAATCCATCCACCTACAGTCACCTGATCTTCAACAAGGCCCCAAAGTCCATCAAATGGGGAAAAGACAGTCTTTTTAACAAATGGTGCTGGCAAAACTGAATGTCCATCTGAAAAACATGAAACAGGACCCATACCTCACACCATACACAAAAACTAATTCAAAATCGATCAAAGACCTAAATATAAAGCCTAAAACTATACAGTTCATAGAAGAAAAAATAGGATCAATGCTAGGGGCCCTGGCATTAACAGGATATAAACTATAATCAATAACACACAAACCCCAGAAGATTAGCTAGATTACTGGGATCTTCTAAAAATTAAATACTTATGCTCATCAAAAGACTTCACCAAAAGAATAAAAAGAGAACCTACAGACTGGGAAAAAAATTTTTGACACTACAAGTCAGACAAAGGTCTAATCTCTAAAATCTTCAAGAAAATCCAACACCTCTACAATAAAAAGACAAATAATTCAATTAAAAAATGGTCAAAGGAAATGAACAGACACTTCACCAAAGAAGACATTCAAGTGGCCAACAGACATATGAGGAAATGCTCACGATCGCTAGCCATTAGAGAAATGCAAACTGAAAACACAATAAGATACCATCTCACCCCGGCATTACTGGCACGAATCTAAAAAACCGGAAATAACAAATGTTGCAGAGGCTACGGGGAGATCGGAACTCTTACGCCCTGCTGGTGGGAATGCAAAATGACACAACCATTTTGGAAAATGATATGATGCTTTCTTAGAAAGCTAGAAATAGAAATACCATACAATCCAGCTATTCCACTCCTAGGAATATATCCTAGAGAAATAAGAGCCATCAAACGAATAGACACATGCGCACCCATGTTCATTGCAGCATTGTTCACAATAGCAAAAAGACGGAAACAACCTAGATGCCTATCAACAGATGAATGGATAAACAAACTACAGTACATACACACAATGGAGTATTATGCAACGATAAAGAACAATGATGGATCTGTGAAGCATCTCATAACATGGACGAAACCAGAGGACATTATGCTGAGTGAAATAAGTCAATCACAAAGGGACAAATATTGTATGAGACCTCTACTGTAAAAATTCATGTAAAAGTTTACACACTAAAAGAAACAATCTTTGTTGGTTATGAGGGATGAGGGATGGGAGGGGTGGAGGAGGAAACTAAATAGACAACAGGTAAGTGGTAACTTTGGTGAAGGATAAGACAGTACACAATACTGGGGAAGCCAGCACAACCTGTACAAGGAAAGGTCATGGAAGCTCCATAGCACATCCAAACTCCCTGAGGGATTGAATTGGTGGGCAGAAGGCTGCGGAGACCATGCTCTCGGGGAACATCTAGCTTAAATGGCGTAACACAGTTTATAAAGACAATGTTCTACATTCTACCTTGGTGAGTAGTGTCTGTGGTCTTAAAAGCCAGTGAGCAGCCATCTAAGATACTCCACTGTTCTCACCCCTTCGGAAGCAAGAGAGAATGAAGCGAACAAGATACGAGGGAAAGATCAGTGCAAAGGACTAATGGACCACAGCTACCATGGCCTCCACCAGACTGAGTCCAGTACAGCTAGATGGTGCCTGGCTACCACCACTGACTGCTCTGACCGGGATCACAACAAAGGTTTCTGGACAGAGCTGGAGAAGGATGTAGAACAAAACTCTAATACACAAAAAAAGACCACATTTACTGGCCTGACAGACTGGAGAAACATTGAGAGTATGGTCCCGGACACTCTTTTAGCTCAGTGGTGAAGTCACTCCCGAGGTTCACC
>NW_004444037.1:9472827-9491016 GCF_000243295.1 Trichechus manatus latirostris | reverse complement strand
ACAAAAAAAAAAAAAAAAGAATTATCTATGTGAGATCAAACTGACAACAGCAACTCAAAAGGTTTGATGGGAAGCCTAAGGGGCAGTGAGTTGAAAATAATGGCGATGGAATAATTTGGAAAAGGATACTGAGAATAGCAGCACAACTGGAAGAATGCAATCGATGTCACTGAATTGTACATGTAGAAACCTGAAATGATGTAACTTTGGCTATGTATATTTTCACCAAAAAAAAAAGGTCCTCCAAGGTCGAGAAGGGAGAGTGTTGACACATCGTGGCGTTGTTAACCAATGTCATAAAACAATATGTGTACTGACTGTTTAATGAGAAACTATTTATTCTGTAAACCTTCACCTAAAGTACAATAAAAAAAAATTTAAAAAAAAGAAAAAGGAAGGCCAAAGAAGAACTAACACATTCAAACTGTGGTGTTAGAGAAGAATGTTGAATATATCATGGACTGCCAGAAGAACGAACAAATCTGTCTTGAAGGACGTACAGCCAGAATGCTCCTTAGAAGCAAGAATGGTGAGACTTCATCTCACATACTTTAGATATGTCATCAGGTGGGACCAACCGCTGGAGAAAGACATCATGCTTGGTAAAGCAGAAGGTCAGCGCACAAGATGGAGACCCTCAGTGGCTGCAACAATGGGCTCAAATATAGCAGCAATTGTGAGGATGGCGCAGGGCTAGGCAACATTTCATTCTGTTGTACATGAGGTCGCTATGAGTCAGAGCGGACTCACAGCACCTAACAATAAAACAACATGTTCTGGAAACCACGTAAGTATGGCAAGAGAGGAAACAGACACAAAGAACAGGGCTAGATGATGAAAGGCTTTATCCTACAGGGGATCAAAAGATTGTGTAGTACGAGTGGAGAGACATTAGAGGCAGGCATTAGCAGGAACCCTTGGCAGCAACGTGGAAGGTGGAAACTGGACAAAAAGGAAGTTATGGCAATAATCCAGGGGATAATGAAGAGAGAGGACTCAACAAGGCAGTGGCCATGGTAACTGAGAAGGGAGGAGAGACCAAGGAAATTTTAGAAAGTAGAATGACAAGTCTTGGTAAATGACTGAAAGGGGTGGGGGGGAGAGAGGCATGTTGAAAGACCCCTGATTTCTGGCTCAGGAAACTGGATGACAGTACTGCCTACCATAGTGGAGAACAACCTGTCCTTCAAAACCAAACTCAAATCTCTTTTCCTCTAAATCTTTCCTGGCCCCTGTAGTTCAATATGATTCCTTCCATCTCTGTACTTCCCATTTTTTTCATCCGTTAATCGTCATTTGGTAAGTCATAATGAATATGTAATATCTCTCATTTAACTTCCTTACTGTTAATTTGTCATGTATATTTACTCTCCCCACCTAACTATAAGCTCCTTAAGAGCAAAGATCACATCTCATACTTTTTTTTCATATCTACCACAGCACCAAAAAAACTAAACCCATTGCTGTCAAGTCGAATTTGACTCACAACGACCCTACAGAACAGAGTAGAACTGCCCCATAGGGTTTCCAAGGAGTGGTTGGTGGATTCAAACTGCCGACCTTTTGGTTAACAGCAAACCCCTTAACCACTGTGCCACCAGGGCTCCACAGTGTATGCTTAATACATTTAGAATGATTCAAAAGTGTTGGTGTTATAAAAAAAAAAGACCAGACTTACTGGCCTGACAAAGACTGGAGAAACCCCGAGAGTATGGCCCCCGGGCACCCTTTTAGCTCAGTAATGAAGTCATTCCCGAGGTTCACCCTTGTGCCAAAGATTAGACAGCCCATAAACAAATGAGACTAATGGGGCACAACAGCCCAGGGACAAGGACTAGAAGGCAGGAGGGGACAGGAAAGTTGGTAATAGGGAACCCAAGGTTGAGAACCCAATGTTGACATGTCATAGGGTTGTTAACCAATGTCATAAAGTATGTGGACTTACGTTTAATGAGAAACTACTTGTTCTGTAAACCTTCATCTAAAGTACAATAAAATTTTTTTTTTTTTAAGTGTTAGTCTTATAAAAACATCCCTAGGAACAGACAGCTAAGTACTGTACTTTTGGGGGGGTCTCAGAAGTATTTTAATCCTCTTTTTTTTCTTTAATATAACAAGGCTAAGTAAAGATAAAAAACACATTCACGGATGCTAGTGAAATAAAACCTCTAGGGCTAGGACAGATATGCTTAGGGTTTTACTGGACATTAAGACTAGCAATTTCTTTTCAATATTAACCTATTGCTTTAGAACTGTAAAAATGCCTTCAAGAGATATGTAGTATGAACGCCCAAGGGCAATGGGATAGCCACAGACTGAACCAGTATTATTAACAGCTAAAAACAAAGGCTTTATAAATATCTGGATTTGGTTTACTCTTGGTTTCAGGGAATATAATTAACTGAAATTTGGCTGTAGCTGGCTACAGGGTTCAGGCAATGAATGACATGTAGAAATATTTAAATGGTCACAAAACAAACTAACTACGTAGTTCCTAAGTCCCTAAACAAACTAAAGTTTTTACAAGAAGACAAGTTGCTCTGATATAATGTAATACACTATTCCTCTGTAAGAACCCACTAATTATGGCTTCATTCTCACTATAAAACTGTCTCACTTAAAAAAAAAAATGGTGAGTATGAGGGAAGGAGGGAGAGAGATGGGGAAAGAGGAGAGAAAGATTAGAACCTAGGGTCTAATTTAGTAAAAGTATATTCTATATCTCTCTCTCTCTAGTAAAAGTCTTTAGTCAGTAATTATAATTCCCCCAATATTTTAACTATGTATATTCACGGAGAAACTTTCCTACAACTAAGATAATTTTCTGCCATCTGGCACAACAATCTCTCCATATGGAAGAATTACTTACAGATCAAAAATGTACAGAGAAATATGGAAATTGTAAACACAGTATATTTGGCATGATACAAATTTCCTCATATTATATTCAATAAGGTTTTATCTTAAGGTTTTTTTCCCTCATGTCAAAAGTTGGTCTTTTATATTATTTGCTTACAAAACAAAACTACACTAAACAAATATTTTGATAAAAAGTGTTAAACAGGAAAGAAAATTAAATTTAGCCTCATATTTTATTCATTAGTTTGCTCAGGCACAGGCAACACAATCAGGAGCAAGAACAACTGGGTTCTAGTTCTAGTTCTTTGCCAATGAATGACCTTGGAAAAGTCACACTTTATCTATATTTCAATTTTCTCTGGGCAAAACAACATTGTCATTGAATCTGTACTTGTTTGTTTACTTCATGAGTTTGATGTCAATGTAAGATAATTTTGGCCAAAAAAAAAAAAAGATAAACAGACTATGGTAACAAATAATTTCTATAAGAGTTTGAGATCTTCAGAGAAAAATTACTTTTGGAAATTACTGGAAATATTGAACAAAATCAATTTCTGCCAAATCCACATACAAGGAAGTGAGTTATGGACAGAACAATAGCTCAATGACGTTAGTTCTATTGACTTAACTTTCAAATATAAGTATGTTGTTCTGAATGTTCTTTATCAGAAAATTTACTACATATGGAAATTCCTCATTGCAGCTTTAATCATAAGAAGGGAAAGTTATGATCATTATATTAAATTGTCTGATGTCTTAAGATAGCTAATGCTGTTTCAAACATTCTATGCTAACGGAACTGTGGAATAGTACTGGTATCAGATAACTCTGCAGAGAGTAGTCTTTTTGTCACCTTCTTTTTCCCCCATTTTTGACCACAGCAAGAAACTTTTGCCCGAATGACACAAATTAACAAGAAAACCAAAGCTGCTACGCCTCAGTCAAAGGAAATTTAACTAACAATATTACAGCTGCTCAATGTGTACACATCTGGATTTTGTTTACTGATTAGCATTCAAGAAAATATTCTTCATGTTATTTTCAATAGCTTTTATTCTATCTGGATTGGTTTAAAGGATTAGCATGCAAGGAATGGCAACGATAATACTTCAGCATTTCCCCCAGGGAGACATATACATATACTTACAGCTGCTGCTCCAGGACTTTAACAAGGACTTTATGCTAATTTCAAAAAACAGGGAATCTTGTAGACTCAACATTGTGTCTCAACTGGCTGCAATAGCAGCAGCAGCAGCAGCAGCAGCAACGGTTTTGTTGATCTATCTCTCCAAGTTGCTGTCCCTTCTCTTCTCACAGGCAGCCGAGTTCTGGCCCACGGTGCTTTGGCTTCATTACCATGCAGTCTCGCAGTGACGCACAACTATAGTGGGAACGCTACTGAATGCAGATGACCTATCCTGTTGAATAGAGGCTTACGAGTTTATTATAAGTGCCCTGAAGGACATCCTCACCTTTCTTTACATAGGCATTTACACTGCCAAAATTATCTTCTCTGTTTCTGTTCTTGCTATCAGTTTTGATGAGCAGTGTGTCCAGCTGCCCCAGTGTGTTCACTACTGTAAGTAAACAGATAAGCGTAGAGTTCTACCTTTGATGCCAACTTTTCTCATTAGCTAAGGGCCTCGGAAATAAAAAAAAATGAATTAGGGACCTAGCATAAGGTCTTTAAATCTCTTCCTACGACAGCTGACCAAAAAAAAAAAAAAAATCAGTGGCACTTATGCCACTCCAGTATCAGTTTTCTCTAGGTGATTTTTAGTAGTAAATTCTTTCTAGTGCTGTACACACCCAGGCGATGAGCAGTGACTTTCTCGGCATGCTTATGATGCAGAGTTCAACATCTCACTTAGCCCACTGGAGATAAAGCTGGCTAATGGAATGAAAAGATGATGTAATGAACACTGTGCCTCAGCCTCCATCAGCCCTCAAAAACTGCTCAGCTCAGGACAAAGTTGCCTCTCTGCTGCATGCAACTTATTCAAAAGAGATAACTCTATTATACTAATGGGATTACTGTTTAAACATAGAGTCTTTTATTCTTAATACAGTACATAATTCCCATGCAACTCTTATAGTCAAAATATCAATGAATAGTTAAGAAATCCTCTGGTCAAATAAAATGCACATTTTAAACACTTTATTCTATGAAAACTGCTTTAAGCTGAGAACAGATGCTATTAACAGCCTAACTGCTCTTCAAAATAGTAGAAAAAACTCACAAGCATAATCAGCGAATACTATTTTATGTTAATATCAGAAGAAAAATGTCTTGACTTTATATTTATATTTACGCCAACTTTGAAGGTCAATGAGGCACGAGCTTAAGTGCTACTTTGTTCCAAATGTGGCAATACATTTGTACTGATCCATCTATACTACTCTATCCTTTAAAGAGTAAGTAAATTCAGTGGTAAAAGTCATAACTGAATAAATATATTCATAGTCAAATAGCTAGGCACTGTTTTAGAAGCTAAAATAGCATCCTTCCATGCACAAATATTATATACTAAGGCAAAAGATAATCACATTTATTAAGATGTATTTAGTGGTGGTGGGTAGAGGAGGGAGGCTGTTAAAAAGCTGTATTTCAGTGCAGTCCAAGAAATCTGGCATAAATTTGGGAATTCCTACCCCTGAACAACCCAAAAAAAGTAAATTCAAATCATGGATGCAAAGGCTAACCATTACTGAACCCTAATACTACAACCCCTTGACTTAGGCACATCTTCTTGATACAGATGTCTCAGGATCAGTTTAGACCAGGGTCTCTGACAGCATGTTTAGTGGATTCAGATGCTACGTGAATAAAGGGTGCTCTGCAGTTCCAAAACACTACCTATTACATTCCATTCTTGAACATTCACAATGTATATCAGCATACAAAAGGCTCTGAGTTCTACAGAAACCAATTTAAATTTTCTTTTTAATTAAAGTATTCCCCAAAGCAATTTGACAAGACAATCTTCTTTTCACCCATCAGCTGTTAACAGTCCAGGGAATAAGCTTATTTAGACCAGAAACAAACTATACTATTAAATGCCAATGCTCAGACCTGAACCTTGTCAGCATACACACAAATTATTAGGCACACACCCAGATGTTTTGCCATACTTTTTCTACCTCAGTTGAAAACCAGTTGTCGCCAAGTTGATTCCAACTCATGGTGACCCCATGTGTGTCACAGTAGAGCTTTATTCCATAGGCTTTCAATGGCTGATTTTTTTTGGAATTAGATGACTAGGCCTGTCTTCCAAGGAGCCTCTGGGAGGACTCGAACATCAGCCCTTAGATTAGCAGCCGAGCACGTTAACCTTTACATTACCCAGGCTCCCCAGCTGACTTAAACCTATTAGTCTTACACAAATCTTAATAACTACTTAATACTATTTGGCTATAATGTCGTACAAAAGTAACTGAGGTCTAGTCCTAGTAAACCCTTGTAGAACATAACAAACAAAACAGAACTGTTTATCATACAGAACATCAGAGTCTGATATCATTTTGGGGAAGGCGGGTGTGTACTAACAGGAGGTTTTCTCTAAACCTTTTAAAAAAGATAGATTTTCTTCTGCTTAATTTTTGTCTACGTGGGTCTAAATCAGTGAATAAATCAGAACCTAAATTTTTAATTACATATAATCAGTCTGTTACTATATATACACAGCCAAAGGCAAATGAATCATTTCTCTGGGACAGAGATGCATAAAGTTAATATCAGGACTTATTTTGGAGGTTCCATTTTTTATCAAGACTTTCTCATGGGCAAAGGGGAGATGAAAATGGCACTCTCCCTTTAACTGCAGAATAATTCAATAGGTCCATGAGGGCAGAGCCTGGTTCTTCCTCAACTTTATTCTGAAAGATGTAAAGAAAAATAAGCAGTGTTTCTATTTCAACTATTACTGACAGATATCAGAGCAAAAGCTGATGGAATAAGTATTTCCCTTCTAGCCCTTCTCAAACTTTTCATCATCAAATCACTGAGATATTGACCAGGAAAACTACACATGCACCCAGCAATCATTTCAGAAGTTTCTTTCAATGCAGAGCCTTGCTGTATTTTGAATGCTTTCTCAGTCCCTCTGTTATTAACTCTGTTTTTCAATTGCACAAATAATAAGTCCTATCATTTTTCAAATGAGCTCACTATCCTTAATCCACCCATTAATCATAGAAACAAACTCACAGACTAAAGCTTATTTCATGTTTGTCAGAAAATGAAACATGTCAAATGCTAGTCTTTCATTTTATTCTTTCTATAAATTTAGAGTTCTCAAATCTGCTTCATAACGTCTCACACACACACATACACACAATATAAATATTTTGGTCTCTTCAATGTAAGAAGATAGCCCTACAAATCCTTTCTCGATGGCATATCCTGAGCAAAGCAGAAAAATCTATTTCAGATAATTTCCTTCAACTGCACACCTCCCATCTTGGGTTAAAGGATATTAAAGAATGCTTTAAAAATGATAGATTTAGGATGTTTTTTAAGAAATTCACAATTTCAATATAATGAGCCTTTACTAACATCCCCTGCTTGGGCTAGATACTATAGTAAGCATTGGTTACAAAAGATGACCATGACAGTTCTCTTGCCCTCAAGGAGTTAGGAATTAGGTTTTTGTCTTTCTTGTAAACAATTTTCATTTAATTCTATGACCCTCTCACTGGCATTTTAAAGATTCACAGAATTAAGTTTCTTGCTTTACATTTTTAATGGAAGATAGGGAGAGGTGCATCCAAATACACCAAAACAAAGCATACCAGGACGAATTCTCAGTAACTCTTATACAATACTGCTATTTAGAGATGGAATCTGAACAAAATGTTCCACAATATATAATGAAGTTTGGGCTTAACTCAAAATATCATTTAATTCACTGGAATTTCGTGCTCCAGCTACCCAAAAGGAAATAAAATTGTTCAATTACCAACTCATTCTTAGGCAATGAGTGAAAATATGCAGATTATTCCTCATACTAATGCCTCTCTAAACATCTCAAAAATAAAACTGGTAACTAAAACCATCAATATACGGGGGGAAAAACAGAAATTTGGCAAGTTTTTCTAACACAAAATGTCAAATACTCTGTCACTCCTAGGGCCTTCCACAGCCACCACAGATTTCAGTCTCTTCAGAAAGTCCTCATTCTATCTGGAGTTTAAAAAGAGATTAATGGAAAATAGAAAGAGAGAGAGACAGAAGGCCTTTAGCTATGAAAGGAAAGATGCTCTCGGGTCTATTAGGTAATTACCACCACCACACATGAAATTCCAAGAACAAAAAAAAAAAAAGGAAAATGGTTGCAAAAATCACTTCATATTTTGCTTTGAAATCTCAGTAAATAATGCAACGAAATGTTAATAGTAATTGTCTATAACTGTATTAAGTAGTTAATATTTACTTCTGAGTGTACTTCTTACTCGTACTATCTTCTTACTTAGTACTTCTTCTTATAATTTCCAAATTTTCTACAATGAACATGTTTAACATTTTAAAACTTCGTTACAAAAGAAAGCAGCACTCTTTGAAGAAATGGCTGATTCTAGGGCTGGGGCAGGGAATACACAAGATAAGCCTAGTGCATTTTGTAGTGCTAGAAATAAGGAAGTGCTCAAAAAATAAAACAGTGATACAGGAGCCCACTGAAAAAGCTCCCAATGGCCAAAGCCATAACAAGTTGAACTATAAACAACATAGTTCTGAAATATAACCCAAAGTATAAATAGAACAAAAATCCATGAGTCCATACTGATGTGAATAAATAATTTTAATAAATAAATAAATAGAGGTGAAGAAGCAAATCTCACGCTGCGTAGAAGAGTTTACCTAGCAGGTCTGACTTCTATCCTTTGAAAAGCCTGCTTACAAAGTTGGTCCTTGGCTGGCATCTGGGCAACTGAATTTCGGGAAGGTTCCACCACTCCCAGAACTGATGAACTGATAAGAGTGGCTGTTTGTACAAACAACATGGTTTATGCTGAACACCTGCTTTCCTTCTGGGAATGTGAAATTTGGGTATGTGGCAGGCATGGGGTGCCTATGTGATGTATTCAGTCCCCAGTAAAAATTCTGGGCACTGAGTCTCTAACAAGCTCCCTTATTTGGTAATATTTCACATGCATTGGCATGATTCAATGGGAGAATTAGGCACATCCTGTGTGATGTCACTGGGAGTGGACTCTGGCAGCTTATGGCTGGTTTCCCTTGGAATTTGCCCATGTGCCTTTTCCCTTTGCTGATTTTGCTTTGCATCCTTTCTCTGTAATAAATCATGGCCATGACTACAAATATATGCTGAGTCCTATAAGCACACCTAGCAAATCACTGAACCTGGGGGTGGTCTTAGGGACCCCTGACACACACTTTCAGAAGAATTCCAAATAATCTATATAGATACTTCACCCTCAAAGAGGTGGATCCTAACTCCCCAGTACTTAAGTGTATACTACACAGAATAACTTCCTTCTAAAGGGTATACAGTTTGGAAAACGAGGGGTAGGGGGAGAGTAGCTTTACACTGGAGGAACTTGACAAACACTACCTCAGCCAAGATTAAAACTGTCAGTGAAAAGTCGTATTAATATTATGCATTCTTGTATGATGTAATGAGAATGGCACTTTACCTCTGTAACTTCCTCCAAAAAATCCATTTAACCCCAGTCTTATGAGAAAAGACATCATACAAATTCCAATTGAGGGGCATTCTACAAAATACCTGATCAGTAATCCCCAAACTATCAGTCATCAAAAACAAGGAAAGCATGAGAAACTGTCACAGTCTAGAGGAGACTAAAGAGGCATGGCAATTAAATGTAAAGTGCTATCTTGGATGAGATCTTAAAAAAGAATAAGGACGATAGGTAAAAATTAAGAAATCCAAATAAAGTATGAATTTTAGTTATTAATAAGATATCTTTATTGGCTCAGTAGTTGTGAAAAATGTACCACAGTAATATAAATATCAAAAATAGTAAAAGCTGAGTGTGGTATATACATAATTTCTCTCTACTATCCTTGTAACTTTTCTGTAAATCTAAAACAATTCCAAAATAAAAGCTTATTTTAAAAAATTCTTTAAGTGTTAATTAATTGTTTAAAGCAAAAATGGTAATGATGTATTGTCAGGTTTATAATACATATGTAGAAATAAAACATTCTACAGTAGCACAAAGGATGAGAGGGGAGAAACGAAGGTATCAGGTTTTAACATTCTTAAACTAAAAATAAAATGTTATGGTATTATTTGAAGGAAACCCTGGTGGCAGAGTGGTTAAGAGTTTGGCTGCCAATCAAAAGGTCAGCAGTTCAAATCCACCAGGCGCTCCTTGGAAACCCTATGGGGCAGTTCTACTCTGTCCTGTAAGGTCGCTGTCATGGATTGAATTGTGTCTTCAAAAAATATATGTCAATTTGGCTGGGCCATGATTCCCAGGATTGTATAATTGTGTACCATTTTGTAATCTGATGTGATTTCCTTATGTGTTGTAAATTCAATCACTATGATCTAATAAGATGGTTTAGTGGCACTTATATTGATGAGGTATACAAGACTGGATAGTGTCTTAAGCCAATCTCTTTTGAGATATAAAAGAAAGAAGTGAGCAGAGATACTTCGGAACCTCATACCTCCAAGAAAGCAGTGTCAGGAGCAGAGCGCATCCTTTGTACCTGAGGTTCCTGCGTAGAGAAGCACCCAGACCAAGGGAAGACTAATGACAAAGATTAAACTGGACTATGGGACATAAAATGATATTCATGAAGAGTGTGCTTCTTAGTTCAAGTAGATACATGAGATTAAATGAGCATCTCTCGTCCAGAGGCAAGATGAGAAGGCAGAGAGGGTCAGGAGCTGGTTGAATAGACACAAGAAATCCGGGGTGGGAAGAAAGAGTGTGCTGTCACAGTATAGGGAGAGCAAGTAGGGTCACAAAACAATGTATATATAAATTTTTGTATGAGAGACTAACTTGAATTGTAAACTTTCACTTAAAGCACAACAATAAAAAGAAAATAAAAAAAAGTGACTCCTATTTTTTTGGTTTGGGTGACTGGTGTTGGTACTAAACTTGAATAGCCAGGTGTAGGGTCACATCAAAAAGAGTTTTGGCTATATAAATCTAAAGCAAAACTGGAGGTAAGATGATGATATAGAGACAGAAGAGAAGTACACAGACAACCAATCCCACAAAACTCCAAAGGTATCTTCCCTAACTTATGAGGGGGGAAACTGAATTCAGTCAGGTACTTGCTAGCCACAGTGATTACAGATTAATGGATTCAGCTGATGTGTAGAAAAGTAAAGCAAAAAAAGGAGGAAAAATAATTCAAATACAGCACTATGAAAGAGTAAACAAAATAAACAACTGAATAATGAGTGAAATCTGCTACTAAAACAGTTGGAACAGAATCAAGAATTCTAGACAGAAAGGTTTCAGGTCATGCCCAAATTAACTGCTTATTTCAGAAGTATACAAATCAAGTTTCTGAATTGATGGTCAAAGCTATAAATGGGTTTCCAATAAAGGTAAGTTCTGTACTCACATATTAGACCAACGCATCAAAATATTCATAAATTAACATAAAACCAGTAAAGATACGTTTTAACTAAGCTCTATAATTTGGGGGATGGTTATCTATGCAGCAATTATATTATTTTAATATGCTATAAGGTTCAATTACTGTTACCTTCCTGACACAGGGTATTTATTAATAGCCCAACTTGTCCTTGGTCTTTGGGTTAAGTTCTTTTTATATATTTCATGCATAAAATGGGAGAAAAATTGCTTCCTCTGCTTAGAATGAAGTAGTCCAGACCCTGTAACCATACTTTCTTCTTTGCCTTCACAAACCATACCAATTTGCTATCATTTGGCATGATACTAACTTCTTGAATGGGGAAAAAAAAAATCTGCTTTTTCTGGATATATTTAAAATTGATTTATTGAGAGCCTAAGAACCTACACATTGGGAATTATTTTTAAGAAACTGTTCATAAAAATCCAGGTTTGAAAATTTCTAACCAAAAAGCTACTAGTTACAGGATTTGTATTTTTAAAACACATACAATGAACATTCATTGTCCCAAAAGAAACTAAAATTTTTAATACTAAAATCCTTTCATCATCAATACATGTTATACAGATGTACTGGAAAAGAAGAGGCACCTGCATTACAAGTGGCCCATCCTACTAGGAAAGAACAAGTAAAACTCTATAAACCCTGAATAGGGTGGCCATAAAATTTACTGGCCAAACCAGGATGATTTCTGGGCATGAAAGCAGGCACTATTAACAACTGCCAGAACAAGAGGTGTAAACCATAACTGTCCAGGACATACGAAGACCTCAGGTCCCCTTACCCATGAAGCACTGAAGGCACTGGCGAAAAACAAAGCTCCAGAAATGGATGGAATACCAGCTGAACCCTGGAAGAGCTCACTCATCTATGCCAAGAAATTTGGAAGACAGCTACCTGGCTAACCAACTGGAAGAGATCCGTATTTGTGCCCATTCCAAAGAAAGGTGATCCAACAGAATGCGGAAATCATTTAACAATATCATTAATATCACACACAAGTAAAATTTTGCTGTAGATCATTCAAAAACAGTTGCAGCAGTACATGGACAGGGAACTGAATCAAGCCAGACTGAGAAGAGGACGTGAAACGAGGGGTATCACTACTACTGTCAGACAGATCTTGGCTAAAAGCAGAGAATATCAGAAAGATGTTTACCTGTGTTTTATTGACTATGCAAAGGCATTTGACTATGTGGATCGTAACAAATTATGGATAACATTTCAAAGGATGGGAATTTCAGAACACTTAATTGTGCTCATGTGGAACGTGTACATAGACCAAGAGGCAGTTGTTCAAACAGAATAAGAGAATACTGCATGGTTTAAAATCAGGAAAGGTGTGTGTCAGGGTTGTACCCTTTCACTACACTTATTTAATCTGTATGATGAGCAAATAATCTGAGAAGCTCGACTATATGAAGAAGAATGGGGCATCAGGATTGGAGGAAGACTCATTCACAACCTGCAATATGCAGATGATACAACCTTGCTTGCTGAAACTGAAGAGGACTTGAAACACTTACTGATGAAGATCAAAGACTACAGCCTTCAGTATGGATTACACCTCAACATAAAGAAAACTGTACCAATAAGCAACATCATGATAAATGGAGAAAATATGGTTGTCAAGGATTTCATTTTACTTGGATCCACAATCAACACTCATGGAAGCAGTAGTCAAGAAATCAAACGACGCACTGCATTAGGCAAATCTGCTGCAAAAGACCTCTTTGAAGTGTTAAAAAGCCCAGATGTCACTTTGAGGACTAAGGTGCACCTGAGCCAAGCCACGGTATTTTCAACTGCCTCATATGCATATAAAGCTGGACAATGAATAGGGAAAACCGAAAAAGAATTGATACCTTTGAATTACAGTGTTGGCAAAGAATACCGACTACAGCATGGACTGCCAGAAGAACAAACAAATCTATCTTGGAAAAAGTGCAGCCAGAATGTTCCTTAGAAGCAAAGATGGTGAGACTTCATCTTATATACTTTGGACATGTTATCAGGAGGGACCAGTTCCTGGAGAAGGACATCACGCTTGCTAAGTAGAGGGTCAGCAAGAAAGAGGAAGACCCTCAACCAGATGGACTGACACAGTGGCTGCAACAATGGAGACACAGCAGCATGTCTGAGGATGGGTCAGGACAAGGCAGTGTTTCATTCTGTTGTACACACGGTCACTATGAGTTGGAACCAACCTGACAGCACCTAACAACAACAAGAGAAATTTTCTGTATTCCTTACAAAGAACTTTTCAGAGTTTTAGTTTCTTCACCAAGTACACTAGAAACATACACCAGCGTATAATGTTTCCTAAGTCCAGTGTAACCACTATAAGAGATTAGAGGGCCTACCTAATCGTAAGCAAAGCACTCTTCACAAATAGAAAAAAAAAACATCAATAGTCTAAGTAAAAGAACAATAATAATTTGGGTAAGGTGACTAATTTAAAATTATATTGGATTACTGTTTATCTTAGCAGTCTAAGCAGATAAATTAATGATAGAATGCTTGCTTTGTAAGATACAGAATTTAGTAAAATATAATTCTAAAGGAGAAACAGACTGATCCACAGCTTGTCACTCTTCTACAAAGAATCACCTGAGATTGTTTAGGTTACTTTTTACAGCTAATTTATTTTTTAAACAAACAATGACTATGCATCATAAATTCTGATGATTAAAATAAGGCAAAGTGTACATTCTCTCATATGTGGTAGGGCAGGGGTGGTAGAGATGAGGTAAGGCCTATGAGCTCCACTGGCAAAGGTCCATAAAGTAAAATGATTCATAAAAGCAACTGCTTGAGAACTCCACATGAGGATACTAACAACATACAGGAAACGTGTTAAACCAACAATTGTTATCTTTGAAGAGAAAACCATCTGGCCTTCCACAAACAGTCACTGAATCACAGATATTTTTTTCCACTGGAGAAACATTTAAGATCACTTCACATAATCCCTTCAATTTTAGATGAGAAAACTGAAGCCCAGGGAGGATAAGTAAAACAGTTGGATCCCAAATCAAAATGATAAATATTTATTGAATACCCACTACAGATAAAACACTATTCCAGGGGTTGTAGAAAATACAAATAAATATGATATTGGACCCCTTCCTCCAAGAGATCCCATTCTCTCCTTCCCCAGGCTAGTTATCTCTCTGAAACTTTCTGATGTTAGCAATATTATTTTCTATATTCTAGCTCAGGGGTTGGAAAACATCAGCCTGCAAGCCAGATCTGACCCATGGCCTGTTTTTGTAAATAAAGTTGCACTGGAACACAGCCACATACATTCATTCACGTATCATCTACGGCTGCTTTCACTCAACAAAGCCAGGGCTGAGTAGTTGTAGCAAAGACTATGTGGCCTGAAAAGCCTAGAACATTTACTATCTGGCCTTTTACAGAGAGTTTGCTGATCCCTGTTCTAGATCATCGTTTGCTTGACTGGCATTGTTTTTTTCATTTTTCCTTTTGAAACTAATGCACGTTGGCTGGTTTTGCCTTGGGAGCCACTGTCCACAGAGCAATGTACTGAATGGTTTTCAGGGAAAAGTCTGTGGGCTAAATATGGCAACTGACAGCAGCTCTCCTTAACAAGTAAAAACTTGCTCTGGCACGTAAAGGACAAGAACCAAAGGACTGAGGACTCTAACAACTACTCAATAAGCATTTACTAACTGCTTAATAAGCTCCTACCACTGGGCTAAGCTCTGGGGCTACCAACATAAATAAGACCAACTCAGTCCTCAAAGAGCTCACTATCTGGTAGAAGAAACAATACTTTTATATTAAATGGAATACTAGAAACTAGTGGACAGTGAGTCAGAGTCTTAACATAGAGAATAGTTAACTGAGGTTAGGGATAGAGGGAAACTCTTCAGCCCCAAGGAGAGCCATCCAGTGACCTCTACTCCCCTTGCAGAGTTCCACTTTCAGGAAGTCACCAGAGCAAAAGGCTTACAGCTATCTAGAGCTGCCTCAACCCAAAGGCTATTACATATACTTGGGTGGAGTTAACCATTGAACTGTGTACATTGTTTCCTGAACACCCTCTATAACACACTTTATTTTTGTTTAACTTTTGTAGTATATTCCTTTAGTTACTTTTTAAACTTAAATCTAGCTTTATTCATCTTAACCTATTTTACTATTCTTTTTTAACATCATCTTTATTATTTTCTTTAGTATCTTGCAACATAGTTATTATGTTTTAATGTCTTATTTATCTTCTTACACCTTTATTTTATTATGTCAGTATGTTTGGGCTAATGTCTGTTTAGCTATATATTTTTATATCCCTGTTTGTTTCAACTGTTTTATCTTAGATAAAACACCTTCCTTTTGCTTCTTAAATGAGGAATAAGCAGCGGTGAGCATCTAAATACTCAGCCACCAGTAAGGTATGGTAACTGAACAATTAGAGCAGGTGCAGCCTCAGAGTGCAGCTGGGTCCTAGGGGCCCTGGTGTGCCTGGGTTCACCTTTTAATTGCTGAAACCTGTAGTGGTCAGAGGGTCCTGTGGTAGGGGTGCAGGAACTGAAGCAACAAAAGTACTTGGGCAAGGGGGCTCAAAGCAGTGGCTAAGTATCAACTAATACAAAGTATTGTTAATTCTTTAGCAACCAGTATCACCATACATGGAGCCCTGGTGGCACAGTGGTTAAGAGCTACGGCTGCTAACCAAAAGGTTGGCGGTTCAAATCCGGCAGGCACTCCTTGAAAACCCTATGGGACAGTTCTACTCTGCCCTATAGGGTCGCTATGAGCTTCTCACCATACCAGTACATATTAGATAAATATCATTTCTGAACAGGAAACAGTAGAGTGAGTGATTTGGAAAGGAGGTCATTCCAGGTCCCCAAAAAAGGGGAGACAGACACATTCTTCACATAATTTAAGTTTCCTGCAAGTCCTTTCTAAAAGCCTGACCCTAACCCTTAATTGCACCAATTTTTAAATCTATAAATCCATGTAACTTGGGAAACAGTCTAAAATTACCCTACTGAGGAAGTGATTAGACTAAATTTAAAAAACAGTTGAGAGAAACTGCTGAAGTAATGCTGTTGCTTATCTGAATCACACAAACAATTGGCAGTAGCTATTTGGAAGAGCCACCACCTATCTGTCAGTTTGTCATACTGTGCTGGTTCACGTGTTGTTATGTGTATGTTGTTATGATGTTGGAAGATACACCATCGGTATTTCAAATACCAGTAGGGTCGCCCATGGTAGACAGGTTTCAGTGGAGCTTCTAGACTAAGACAGACTAGGAGGAAAGGTCTGGTGATCTATTTGTAAAAATTAGCCAGTGAAAACTCTATGGACCACAAGAGAATACTGTCCAACATAGTGCTGGGAAGATGAGGCCCCTAGACTGAAAGGCACTCAAAATATACAGTGGCCACAACAATGGACTCAAGTATAACAACTGCGAAGATGGCATAGGACCAGGCAACGTTTTGTTCTGTTATACGTGGGGTCGCCATGAGTTGGAGCCCACTCGACAAAAACTACCAACAACAGCAGTTGGAAGAGCACATATTATAGACAAAGAAGCAAAGGAAAAGGTGTTGCTGACTCAGGCCCTCTGAACTGTCACATAGTTATAAATAGTGTACAAAAATTTTTTGGAATTATGCACAATAAAAGACATAGATCAAATTCTTTGAATATTTTCTATGATGGAATGCTCCAAGGATAAACTCTAATTAAATTTGTTTCATCTCCCTTCAAGACAAAACTCCAAAAGTTTTTACAATAACAATAGTCACTATTTTTTTTTTTTAACTATGAGTAAATTTTGTTGGCATGTTTTGTAATCTTGAAAACAATACTACAAAGAAGATTATTATTCCAGTTGACAGAGGAGGTTAACTGGTCTAAAAAGATTAAGTAGCTTATGCAAGGACACACAACCAGTCACTGGTGGAGCTCAGCTCAGTCTGGATCAAAGCCCAACTCTTTTCTCAATACTTCACTGCCTCTCTCTCAGAGATGGCATGAAAATTATAACCCAATATGGCCTCTCCTACATCCACCAATAATTACAGCCTAAGAAGTACTCCAAAGCCCCTCTTTAAATTCTACTAATAAAAATGTGTATATGCATGTTTAAAATACGATTGCATATTAAAATATGCATAGAAAGAAGCTATAAAAAAATTTTAGAGGATTTGCAGAAACTCTCCTTTCTACTACTATTATATGAATCTATATGACCAGCTATTTATCCATTAAAATAGAAAATTTGCAACAACATAAACACTTAAAAATGCTTTAAATAAGAAATTTAAAAAAAAAACATTGTTTCCACCTTTTTCCTAAAGCATTGTCCTTTCTTCTAATACTTCTTCTAATATTTAATATATTTAATATCCTGATTTTTCTCCTAACACAAATTGAATATCATCTTCTCAAACTCTGAAGGTCATTAAATTAAACTTTGTGGGATTACATGAAAAAAAAGTACTGACACAAAATAATGATTATATTCTAAGATGTAACTTTTTTATACCTTCCTCCAAATATTCCCTATCTGCCCTTCCGGCAAAATGGCACTCTAGGCAGAAGCACCACGCCGTCCCTCCACAACAAAGATCCAAAAAACTAAGCCGAATAGAGAAAACAGCAATCCTGAAACCCTAAAACATCAAATGAAGAGATAAAGAACTCAGCCAAGCACCAAATGGAGTGAGAAAACTGACAGA
>NW_004444037.1:9471167-9472727 GCF_000243295.1 Trichechus manatus latirostris | reverse complement strand
CTTCACGGAGCTTCCAGCGGGAGACAAAACAACCGGTAATTTGCGATATACGCTTTCCCATCCCCCACCCTTCTTCACCCACACTCGGCCTCTTCTGCTTCCCGCGGACACAGTCTCTTGTCAGGAAGCACCGGCTGCTTGGATTCCACCAGCCCACAGTAGCTGGCTGTCTTGAGTGCCATTTGGTGGCTGCAGGTGTTGCTTTTTTTCCGCTTCTTTTGATTTCTTCCTTACCTCTCACCACCTCCCCGTCCTTTCGCTCAAATACCTGGCTCCGTGCGCCATCTTTGCTTCTTCCTGAGGGGCTGCGGAGCTCCATTCGAGTGTGGAGCTGTTTCCCGGTCTGGGCTGCTGCGCTGGTGGGATCCCAGGGCTTTTCTTCGTTTGTTTTGAATTCTTTGTTTTATTTTCCTCTTCTTGAGTTGGGAGACCATTCTCGCCAGGCGGTGCTGCATGGCTTGGAACTACCCCCTCGGCTTGCACAGACGTGCAAAGGGACCCCTGAGGGCATTTCTTTTTTCTTCTGTTTTTTGGGGGGCTTTTCGTGTTCTTTTTTTTTTTTTTTTAATTTGTTTTGTTTTCTTTTCCCTCTTTTTCCCTTTTTGTCTTTCTTCATTACTCAGCTTCTCAGCTCTCTATATCTTCCTTCTCTTTCTGTTCCCTGAATACCCAGCATTGTACACCTCTACGCCTTCTAGCCAGGTTGTACTGCAACACCTGAGAACAACTTCCCCAGACCTCATAACCACACCAGTGGGATCCCTGGGAACGCTGCTGTTCTTTTCCCTTTCCAATTTTTATATATTCATTCTTTTTTTTTCTTTTTTTTTCTGCCACTTCCCCTTTTTGTATTTCTCCATTTCATAATCTCTCATCTCCCCACTCCAACAGCAAGCTCCCCTAGCATTCTTTTTTGTTTGTTTGTATGTTTTTGGCTCCTGTTCCTCTCTCCTCTCTCCCATATCCACCTTAGCTCCACACATAACAATCTCCCCGCTACATCCTGCCTACCTGCACCATGCACTTAACATCACACCACCAAGCAACACAGGCACGGTCTACTGGAACCTGCCCTGCACGGATTACCAACCCGCCCTGGCGGCTGTAGTAACTGCCACAAACAACCCGTCCCAGTAACTCCTCTTCAGCTAGACCTGCCCTGCCGTACCACATCTGAGTGATTGACCCTGCCAACTGGAGAAGGAGTCTAAAAGTATTGTGCCCAGAGACGAACAAACAACAAAGAACACACAGCCCGCCTGCTCAAATATAGTCAAATTTAAAAAAAAAAGGGACAAAACAAAAAATCTACAATCAATAAACGAGAAAAATATCTACTGAATGCCCCAAAGACAGCAGACAATATCAAAACATTTACAAAAACAGGACAGGATGGTCCCAGTAGGCATCCAAAATAAAACACCAGATGACTTTCCATGGAAGAAAAGGCACTAGAACTACCTGAAAGGGAATTCAAATCTCTAATACTCAGAATTCTCCAAGAGCTGAAGCAAAAAGCAGACAAAAATGAGGAAAAAATAGACAAATTCATGGAAAATA
>NW_004444037.1:9460350-9470553 GCF_000243295.1 Trichechus manatus latirostris | reverse complement strand
ATAGTGTTGATGAGTTGTGAGGTTGTTAACCATTGTCATAGGGCAACATGTGTACTAACTGTTAAATGAGAAACTATTTTGTTCTGTAAGCCTTCTCTAAAGTGAGAATAACAGCACAATTGGAAGAGCGTAGTCAATGTCACTGAACTGTGCATGTAGAAATTTTTGAAACGGTTTATCTTTGGCTATGTATATTTTCACCAAAAAAAAAAGGTCGAGAAGGGAGAGGGTTAACATGTTGTGGCATTGTTAACCAATGTCACAAAACAGTATGTGTACTACTATTTCATGAGAAACTGTTCTGTAAGCCTTCACCTGAGGTACAATTAAAAAAAAAAAAACAAAAAAAACAAATATTCCCTATCTTTAGAACAAGAGAATGTGACATTAATTTTTTAAACAAAATTTGAATGGGTTTTACAGTGATAGACAAAACTCAGTATCTTATTTTTTGTTTACATATTCTACAGACTGTTAACAATAAAAATTTAAAATAAGCTTAACATTTCATCATTAAAATAATTTCCAAAGATCACCAAAACTGTTAACTTTATTAATGGTTTTGTCTTGACTTGTAATATCAATTATTCTCCATCTAAACTCTAAGGAAAATTTTTAATACTAAAAAACTACATATTTATGTTATTAAACATTCATTAATATTTAAATATGATTTTCAAAATAAAGATTCATGCTAGAATTCACACTTGTAAAAGTCATTTTACTTGCCTAAAATACTTTATAAAGGTTTGAAAAAAACACAGTTTTACATTACCTAGTTGCTGACACTGGCATTTATTATAATTACGATGAGAAAAATTGATTTCATCTTCCTCATCTATAATCTTCTGTGATGAAAGCAAACTAAAACATCTCATCTTTAGTAATCTTGGGGAAGTTTCCTGAATACCATCTCTAGCATCCAAAACCACATCTTCCAAAAGAATGGGAGGAACAACTCTCTTTAAAAAATCCATTTCAAGGTTCTTCTACATTACTAGACTCTCAAGCACACAAAAAGGTGCTTAAACCAACTTACTGGATGAGACACTAAGGTACACTATTTGTGGCGAAGAGCAAAGAAACGTCATGTGAATTTAGGCGGTGCTAACACCAGAAGGTCAACTGCCAGATGTTTTGAAGCTGATTTTTAGGACATTTACTGCTCAAACTGATAAAAACCAAACAGCTATAGACCATGAAATGGCACTGAATATATACATATACTGAGCATGTACAATGGGTGTTAACAGCGATACTGAGACCATAAAATGTTTACCCATCCATGTAGTTTAACATTTAGACTGTGAAAACCAAACTGTGATAATGTAATGATAAATTTACTTCGGTCTGGGGGTGTCTTCCTTTTAAATAAACTTACAGCTGAAGGGAGAAACAGTATGTTGTATTCAAAAGACAATTATTATCATTTTGAAAATTCAAATAGATCTCAGGACCATCATGTTTTATAGAACGTGAAAAGGGGTATTTTAAAACTTTATACTGTATTATGAACATTCCAATGTACTTGTAAAGAAAAAAATCTCCTTATTACAATCAATCATAACTATCAATACTAGCAGCAGAAACCCCTGCATGAATTACCAAAACTAATTGATAATTTAAAATATACAGACCTAAGAATATAAAGTTGAAGAATTTAAAGTATAAATATTTAATTCAATACGCTCAGTAATCAACATTACGTATTTATCTCCAAAATAACTGAGCACTCTACTAAATATTTAAAAATAGCAAAAAGTACTAACAAAAGTAGCTGATCCTACTGTCTTAAAGTATTCCAAAAGTATGACACAACAGTCCAGTGAAAGGGTGCCTATGTAAGACTTCAAACTTTGAAATTAATAGCTTCTTTTCTCTCTTCCTCTGCCTGCCCTCTGGTGGGGATGCTAAATAAAATAACAAGGAAATGAAAAAAACAAAGGAAACAGATAAGGAGTAAACTCTCTAAGTTAGCACACCTTTTACTTCTAATGATGTACATTTTAATAATCAAAAAGCTAAAATCTGATTCACAGTAATGAAAAACACAAGCACAATCTCATTCTTCCAATACTCAACATGAAGCAAATGCATTACATACATTTCAAAAGATGAAGCATAAAATGGTCCATATAGATACAAGGAAAAATTGTTATAATGGAAACACAAGTAAATTTCTGGTTCTGAATTACTGAGTTTTTACTCCTTATTTTCTGCCCTGTGACTTATAAAGTCAATTATTCTTTATTTTATTCATATAAATATTACTTGAAAGCCCTCCACCTATAAAGTATTATATAGCATTGAGGGGGAGTTCAAAGAAAATTTAGGATTTAATAATGCAAATTCTGTCTCAGAGAATCCTACAGTAAAAAGGAGAAAAAAACTAAGGAAGTCAAAGATTTCTATTTATTATCCTAAAATAGGGCTATACCTAATAGAAAAGAATGTTCTTTTAAAAATACTTCTAAGAAATAGATTCACTCTATACCTTTGAATATAAAAGGATTAAAACTCATATCCGATCTGTCTATTCCCCATAAACAGAAAAAAATAACTGGTTAGAACCGTAAAGCGTATGCTTTAATATGTCTAAAAATTATCACCATGTCTCCCAGTTGCTGTTGTGTTTCTGTCTTGACAGATACGATCTCATATTCTTTACATCTTATACTTGTAGTTTTCCTCATGTCCCTTTTCATATCTTCATTATCTATGGAGCCCAGAAACATGGTGGTTATCTAACACTTGCTGATTATAGAGACAGAGTTACCTTCATGTTTCTTCAGGATATACACTATAATGTCACTGTTCTAAACTGCACCACACGGAGAAATCATGTTCAACTTGGGGAAGGAAGGGATTGAGGTAAAAGACGCAATGAATTTTAGGTGTTATAGGGGAGATTACAAGATTTTTCTCAGATTTCCTTCACAAACGTTTGCTGAGCAGCTTCTATAATGGTCTATGCAAGATGCAAGGACACTAAAGATATGTCTCTATTCCCAAAAACCTACCATCAAGAGAGAAAAGAAACTCACAGCTACTATACTCTCTGTAGGGTTGGCCAAGGCTTTGTGGAGCCTGCATTGTAGTTCAGCTTCCTCTACCCAGTCTGCTTCCTTTCCCCTCTTTTTATAAGTGTTGATTCCTAATAAACATCCCGGAAGCTTAAACTCCCGTTCAGCATCAGCTTCCGGAGGACCCACCCTGAGACATAAAGCAAGGGAGAAGCATGGCATTCCAGCTAGAATCCATTACTAGCTGAATCCATGAAGAGAAAATGCCATAAACTCTTATTTGTATGTTGATATTTCCGAGCTCTCTGACTATCACAACTTTGAACTCCTGGTATAATAGTAACAGGACTGAGAAAGTATAATAGAAACTAGTAGCTAAAGTAGAGCATTAAAAAATTTTTTTATACCTCATAGTCACTATTTAGTCTTTAGAATATTTGCTGTAATCTTACCGTATTGCTCAAGACAGGACTTTCTTGGTGGTAGCTTGGATCATCCAATCCTGACTGTCCGACTCTTGAGCAGTTTTGAAAATTAAGCATTTAGATGTTAATCATCCAAGATTCAAACAGATGGCTTCAGCTCTGAAGAAAACAAAATACAACAGTTACACCTTAGACATGCTTATAATAATTACATTTATGTATTACTAATGTCCATTCTTATATCTGTGTATATTATATACCAATCTCACCTATTACTGCAGTTATTCCGTTTTAATAATGTTGCCTTTCATTTTTTCTAAGTTTTTATTATGGAAAATTTCAAACACATACAAAATTATTGAGAATAGTATAAATAGATCCCCATTATCCCTAGCTTCAGCAATCTACACGTGGAAAATCATGTTTCAGTTATGCCTCCACCCTCCAACCCCTCTCCTCATCACTAGGGATTATTCTGAAGCAAATCCCAAACATCATATCAATTCAACCATATATATTTCAGTAGGTATCTCTCTAAGACAAGGATTCCCTCTTAAGCACAAGCCAATACCATTATAATACCTGCAATAAATTAACAATTCCTTTATAACATCAACTACCAATTAGTGCTCAGAATCTCTCAAATGTCCCATAAATTGCTTTTTAACAGTTTGTTCTAGTTTGGATCTAAACAAAATCCATGAGTGTAATTTTTACTATGTCTGTTAAATCCCTTTTAATCTATAACTTTTCCCCTCCCTTTCTTTTCTTTGTAGTGATAAGTAATGCTTTTACTATTCATTGATTTAACTTGTTCATTCTTAGAGCAGTCCATGGTATATTTAATATTCTTCACCAACACCATAATTCAAAGGCATCAATTCTTCTTCGGTCTTCCTTATTCATTGCTTAGCTTTTGCAAGCATATGAGGCAACTAAAAATACCATGGCTTGGGTAGAGGCACACCTTAGTCCTCAAGGTGACATCTTTGCTTTTTAATGCTAGAAGGAGGTCTTTTGCAGCAGATTTGCCCAATGCGATACGTCACTTGATTTCTTGACTGCTGTTTCCATGAGCGTTGGTTGTGGATCCAAGTAAAATGAAATCCTCGACAACTTCAATCTTTTCTCCAGTTGTGAGGATTTTTGTTTTATGTTGAGGTGTACCCCATACTGAAGGCTGTAGTCTTTGATCTTCCTCAGTAAGTGCTTCAAGTCCTCTTCACTTTCAGTAAGCAAGGTTGTGTCACCTGCGCCTCGCAGGTTGTTAATGAGTCTTCCTCCAATCCCATAAAGATTACTGCCTAGGAAACCCTACGGGGCAGTTCTACTCTGTCATATAGGGTCACTATGAGCCAGAATCAACTCAACTTGACAGCACACAATAACAAAGAACAAAAACAGTCTCCGTGGGGACTTGTCCTTTTACCATATATAATGACTCACATCTAATCATACACATTCTATGTTTTACTACCACTAAGGCTCTTGGCATTTTTCAGCAGTTAAACAAAACCTAATTTTAAACCTGGCTTTGAAACTCAAATTAACCTCACTTTAAATCATAATCAGTTTCTTACTATTTTATTCTGTTTAATGAATTTAATCCTCAACCTAACAGGAAGAGCTAACTACTCTGTTAAATATTTAATTTTGAACTTAAACCTTTTCAATCGAAAATCCTTCAGACAAGTTAGAAAAATATAATGATATTCCACTTACCAACAGGCATAATCAACTAAATAAAGACTAAATCCAAATCTTCAAAGTCAAAAACTGGTAAGCATGAATAATATACCAACTGATACGCACTTGCTCATAATCAGTATCATTCAGACTTAATAGAATATTTGACTGCTTCATCGAATATTTCTGAATCCAGTAACAACATGATGTCTACAATTCTGCCATAATTTGTGACACTTTATTTTATCTTAGGTTCATGGTAGTGTGTCTCCCTCATAGCAAATAAAGCTTATGTAACAAATAGCATATCATTTCCTATAGACATAGAGTAGTATAGGCATGCATTGGTCTGTATTTAATGAGATTTAAATTATGTATTTTTCATGTTATTTTCTTGGAAAAAATAAATTTTCTTGGAAAAAATCAATTTTTCTTGGAAAAAACCAATTACTAAAAGGCGGCTTCACAAACGAATGAAGTCGCTGTTCACCAAATTTTTAAGCAAACGTTGTTATAAACGCTATAGAAAGTGGTGTCCCACTAAGTGAAAAGATGAGGCTAAACTGCTTCATAGATCTCAACTCAAGATGCTAAATGTGACTTCAAAATGTAATTTATACTTATACTTCAGCCCTAGAATGTCTGTACACCTAGAAATTCATCAAATTTCAATTAAACAAAGAAACTACATTGTGAGATACGAGAATCTATGGGGGCCAATTCCTGCCCTTCTATTAAAATTATTCTGGGATCTTACAAGGCCTTTCAAAATGATGCAACAGACCAAAACGATGCAAAGGTCCTGACAGTTTTAATTTTAATAATTTTATTTTTTGTGGTTGTTGGGAATATGCACAGCAAAATATACAACAATTTAATGGTTTCTACATGTACAATATAGTAACACTGATTACATTCTTCAAGTTGTGCAATCATTCTCACCCTCCTTTTCTAAACTGTTCTTCCCCCATTAACATAAACTCACTGCCCTATAAGTTTCCTATCTAACTTTTCGAGTTGCTCTTGTCAATTTGATCCCATATAGACAGATATTAAAAGAATACAATGCTCAAGGCAGCTAAACTATTGTTTGGCTTTAAGACTGACAGCTTTTGAAGCAAGGATGCAACTGGTTTCAATTAAATTAAGAATAATCAGGAGGCAGGGCCAAGATGGCGGAGTAGTCAGACCCTAGCGGTGGACCCTCTTGTAACAAAGACCCAAAACAACAAGTCATTCGATTATATATGGCAATCTAGAAGCCCTGAACATCAAAGGCAGAGTTGAGGAACTGGACTGAGTTGCAGGGGGAGGAAGAGATGGTTGGGAAGCAGCAAGGAGTTGCCAGACCTGACCTGGCGAGAGCCTGAGCCCTTCAGGCCTGAGCACCTCATGGGTAAGCGGTGAGAACGGCAAGCAGCGGTGTTCAGGAGGCGTGTTTTCCACATCGGGAGACACCCAGCACCAGAGAGTCTACATGGCCACCCAGCACCAGTGAGAAGCAGCCTTCATTGGCTAAAGATAAGTACTTGTATACGGTTTACGGTGCGAATCAAAAACACCCCCCTTAGGGAAAAACCTCTCTCCCATTTACCTCCCCGCTCACTGCTCTGCACTGGGTCCCGGAATGGATTCAGCAATTGCTAAGTCCCCTTGGCCAGAAGTAGGATCTGTCACACGCCTGGAGCCATTCTCCCTGCCTTAGAGACTGAACAAATTAATAAACAGGAAAAAATAAACTGCCAGCTCCCCTAAGCCAGGAACCCAGGGTAGGCACAGCTCCTTTGCCTAGGCACAGGCATAAGGGATCCACAGACTCTGACTGCCTTTCCCCCTGCATAGACTTGTGTGGGCCCATCTCAACAGTATAGGCCCTCATTACCGCACTACAACAGGGTATATACCAGAAGCATAACTTCAACTGTTTCAGCTGTGAAGTGGAAGGTTCTTGACATTTAACACTGCTCTGCCCATTAAGCAGGGTCTTCACCTACCCACACCGGGGACACAAGGACTCGTGGCTAGACCCACGCCACCTAGTCACCTGTGATAGGGGCCTATGAATAAGAGGTGCCCCCCAGTCCTTACAGCCAACAGCATTAGGTGCTCATAGTCCGGCTGCAAAACCCACCCACCTATGTGTTCTAGGGAACAGGGATACGGCTTCCTCCCAGATACTCGGGGGCGGCCGTCAGACCCCTGCCTTGCTCAGTGTGTCCCCCTGCTGCAGCCAGATGCCTGTGCTTACACCAATCACCCATGCCTGTCTAGGACTGTAAGTGAGAGCCTACACCACACACTTGGTGCTATCTACCTCGGTACCTGAGCTGCATCCATACAGGAGGAGCGGGCAGACTCCTGAGCTCACATACCTAGTAACAGATCTAACCACCTGGTGAAAGGACATCAGAGCTTCAAACGTGCCTATAACCAAACTAGCTCATACAAGCAGCCTATTTCGGCATATCAAAACAAAAGAAGAAGCTAGGACACAGTAAGCAAACATAAAATAAATACATATAATAACTTACTGATGGCTCAGAGACAAAAGTCAATATCAAATCCCATGAAGAGGTAATCCATGATGGCTTCAGCAAGAACCCAAAATAAAGAATCTAGAAATTTTCCAGAGGAGAAAAATTTCTTGGAATTACCAGATGCAGAATACAAAACATTAAATATATAGAACTCTTCAGGAAATTAAGCAAAATGCAGAACACGCAATAGAGGAAATTAAAAAGATTAGAGAAGAGCATAATGACAAATTTAACAGGCTGCAAGAATCCACAGAAAGACAGCAATCAGAAATCCAGAAGACTGACAATAAAATTTCAGAATTAGAAAACCCAACAGAATTCTGCAAGGAGCAGAATTGAGACAATGGAAGTGAGAATTAGTGAGACCGAAGATAAAGCACTTGACACCAACTTATTTGAGGAAACATCAAATAAAAGGATTTAAAAAAATGAAGAAACCCTAAGAATTATGTGGGACTCTATCAGGAGGAATAACCTATGAGTGATTGGAATACCAGAACAGGGGGGATAACAGAAAATACAAAGAGAATTGTTGAAGATTTGTTGGCAGAAAACTTCCCTGATATAGTGAGAGATGACAAGATACCTATCCAAGATGGTCATGGAACCCCACATATGGTAGATCCCAAAAGAAAGTCACCAAGACATATTATACTCAAACTTGCCAAAACCAAAGATAAAGAGAGGATTTTAAGAGCAGCTAGGGATAAAAGAAAAGCCATCTACCAAGGACAGTCAGTTACAATAAGCTCAGACTACTCAGCAGAAACCATGCAGGCAAAAAGGCAATGGGATGACATAGATAAAGCCTTGAAGGAAAAAAACTGCCAGCCAAGAATTATATATCCAGCAAAACTGTCTCTCAAATACGATGGTGAAATTAGGGCATTTCCAGATAAACAGAATTTTAGGGAATTTGCAAAAACCAAACCAAAATTACAAGAAATACTAAAGGGAGTCCTCTGGTCAGAAAATCAGTAACATCAGATAACAACCCAAGACTAGAACACAAGACAGAGCAACCAGATATCAACCCAGATAAGGAAGTCATAAAAGTAAATCAAAGCTAAAACACTGAAAATAGGGAAACAGAAGTCACTATGTAAAAGATGACAACATTAAAACAAAAAAGAGAGACTTAAAAAATGTAGACACAAACTTTGCATATGGAGAAGAAGTCAAGGCGATATAAAGAAAGAAAAGACTAGTATAAACTTAGAAAAATAGGAATAAATATTAAGGCAACCACAAAGGAAACTAATAATCCTACAAGTCAAAATAAAAAACTAGAAAACCGTAAAGACTCAGCAAACACAAAATCAACAACAATGAAAAAGATACACAGAAAATACATAAAGAAAAATGACTCAGCACAGAAAATTAAGTGGAACAAAGAAACTGTGAACAACACACAATAAAAAACATCAAAATGACAGCACTAAACTCATACCTATCAATAATTACACTGAATGTAAATGAATTACATGCACCAATAAAGAGACAGAGAGTGGCAGATTGAATAAAAAAACACGATCCGTCTATATATTGCCTACAAGAGACACACCTTAAAGACACAAAGAAACTAAAACTCAAAGGATGGAAAAAAAATACATCAAGCAAACAACACTCAAAATGAGCAGGAGTGGCAATACTATCCCTGACAAAACAGGCTTTAAAGTAAAATCCACCACAAAGGATAAGGAAGGACACTATAATGATTAAAAGGTCAATACACCAGGAGGACATAACTATAATAAATATTTACACACTCAATGACAGGGCACCAAAATACATAAAACAAACTCTAACCGCACAGAAAAGAGAGATAGACAGCTCCACAATAGTAGTTGGAGACTTCAAACACACCACTTTCGGTGAAGGACAGAACAGCCAGAAGGAAGCTCAACAAAGACACGGAAGAGCTAAATGCTACAATCAACCAACTTAATCTCACAGACATATACCGAACACTCCACCCAATGCACATGGAACATTCTCCAGAACAGACCACATATTAGGCCATAAAGCAAGCCTTAACAAAATCCAAAGCAATGAAATATTACAAAGCATCTTTTATGACCATAAAGCCATTAAAGTAGAAATCAACAGAAAAAAAAAAGCAAGGAAAAAAAATCAAAACATGGGAACTGAACAACATCTTGCTCAAAAACTAATGGGTTATAGAAGAAATTAAGGATGGAATAAAGAAATTCATAGAATCAAATGAGAATGAAAACACATCCTTCCAGAACCTCTGGGACACAGCAAAAGCAGTGCTCAGATGTCAATTTATAGCAATAAATGCACACATCCAAAAAAAAGAAAGGACCATAATCAAAACATTAACCCTACAACTGGAACAAGTAGAAAGAGAGCAGCAAAAGAAGCCCTCAGGTGCCAGAAGAAAGGAAATAATAAGAATTAGAGCGGAAGTAAACGAAACAGAGAATAGAAAAACAATTGAAAGAGTTAACAAGACCAAAAGCTGGTTCTTTGAAAAGATCAACAAAATTGATAAACCACTGGCCAAAC